>NC_056749.1:229442-406942 GCF_019279795.1 Protopterus annectens
CCCTGTGCCAATAACCGCTCATTCCATTCTATCAATAATACCCTACTTACAGTTGCTAATCAAAACATAGTAACACCCTGTATCAATAACCACTCACTCCATTCTACCAATAAAACCCTACTTACAGTTACTAATCAAAACATAGTAACACCCTGTACCAATAACCACTCACTCCATTCTACCAATAAAACCCTACTTACAGTTACTAATCAAAACATAGTAACACCCTGTACCAATAACCGCTCACTCCATTCTACCAATAAAAGAAGAAGTTATGTACTCACCATAACGTTCGATGTATGTAGTCCATCTCGCCTCACATTCTTCCCCGTGGGAAACTTTTCCAGCTCAAAGGCCTTCTATTGGCTGGGCTAAGAAGGTATCCCATGCTGCATTGCTCTATATCCCCAGATCTAGTTTGCTGTGAACACCAACACACATACTCCATGCATAACAACACCCAAGGAAAGGAAGAACAAACCAAGAGTGAAGGGAATTCTGAAAACCAGTCCTAACCTCCAGATCCTCCAGGAAGGGGGAAGGTGGGGGGGGGGGTAAGTAAGAATGTGAGCCGAGATGGACTACATACATCGAACGTTATGGTGAATACATAACTTCTTGATGTTATGTAGTCCAATCTCGCTTACATTCTTGCCCGTGGGACAGCATCCCCAGCACCGAAATCCTGGGAGGCTCAGTGGAAAATACTCCTGAGCACTGTGGAACCAAAGGAAGACCTGCCCCTAGATACCATGTCCAACTTGTAATGAGTAACAAAAGTGTGAGGAGATGCCCAAGTAACTGCAGCACAAATATCATCCATAGACAATCTAGCCTGATAGGCTGTAGATGTAGATACAGACAGAGTAGAGTGAGCCTTGACCGGGAATGGTAGATCTTTACCCCCTGAAGAATAAATGAAAGAGATGCAACTGGATATCCACCTGGACAGAGTGATTTTGGAGACAGGAGACCCAAGTCTGTTTTCCGAAAAGGAAACAAACAACTGATCTGATTTTCTGAGATTTTTGGATCTGTGCAGATAAAAACTAATTGTCTGTGTACATCCAATTGATGAAATTTAAATTCTGCCTTGTTTGAGAACTGGGGAAAACACACTGGCAACTCAATAGATTGATTAAGATTAGAGATAGACGCCACTTTGGGAAGAGAGTAAGGGTTCGGCCTGACAGAAACCCTGTCCTTATGAAAAATCAAGTATGGGGGTTTTATAGAAGAGCTTGAATCTCTGAGACACGTCTAGCTGATGTGATGGCTACTAAAAAGACAGTCTTCCAGGTCAAGAATTTTAAATCAGAAGTAGCTGCGTGTTCAAAGGTTGGTGAAGTAAGAGCCTGCAGAACAAAATGTAAATCCCAAGGCATGATAGGTTCCGAAATAGGAGGACGGAGTAACAGAGTGCCCTTCACGAAAGCCTTACACAGTCTGTAAGCCATTAGCAACATGAAAGTTAGAAATCGCTGCCAATTGGACTTTTATTGTGATGGATGCTGAGCCCTGACGAAAAAGCATAGACAACACCACCAAAACAGAAGCAATTGGAGCTGTGTAAGGGTCAATTCCTTGGGTATGAGCCCAGATTGAAAATCTCTTCCATTTGCTGGAATAAATCTTCCTAGTAGAGGGATTATGAGAGGAAGATAAAATATGAACTACCTCCGGTGAAAAATGATGAAGCCTAACTAATGACAGAAGTGGAGTAGCCAGGCTGTCAACTGGAGGGTCTGCAGAGAGGGATGGAGCTACCCTGACATGTGTGTCAGTAAATCTGGTTGTGGGTCCAGAATCCAAGGTGTGTCCATGATGTAGGGATGCAGAAAGGGGAACCAAACCTGACGAGGCTAGTGTGGGGCAATCAGAATCATTCTGCTTCTCAAGAATTGCGCTTTCTGAATCACTTTTGACAGCAAGGGAACCAGAGGAAAAGCATATAGCAGACCGGAGGGCCAATCATGGACTAGAGCGTCCCTGGGTGACTCCCCCTGAGGGGGGATCAACATGAAGTAGCTGCTGCATTTGGCATTGAGAGGGCTGGCAAAAAGGTTGCAGGAAGGCTGACCCCATCTGCGGAAGATCCATTCCGCAACTAGAGGGTTCAGGGACCACTCGTAAGGCATCAGAATAGCTCTGCTTAGCCTGTCTGCGATCACGTTGGAATTCCCCGGAATGTGCGTTGCCACCAGAAAACATTGGGAAGACACTGCCCACTGCCACACTCGCATGGCCTCTCTGCACAGGGGGTATGACTTGGTTCCTCCCTGCTTGTTCAGATACCACACCACTGACGTATTGTCCGAATGGATTGCAATAGTCCCGAGAGGGAGAAAGCTCTGAAGTGCCTGCAACGCAAGTAGCACAGCTCTCATCTCCATTACGTTGATATGCAAATGTATCTCATGCTCTTGCCACGTGCCTTGAACTGTCCTGCCTAGATAATGCCTCCCCCACCCTATCTGGGAGGCGTCCGTGGTCACCGTGGCTATCGGGGGCGATGGAACGAAGGGTTTCCCCCTGTCCAGATTGTTGGTGCAAAGCCACCAACTGAGATCCTGTTTGCACCTGTCCGTGAGTAAAATAGGGTGAGAAAGTGAAAGCCTTTGGAGAGACCACTGAGCAAAGAGGAGCCATTGAAAGAGCTTCATATGTAATCTTGCTAGAGGGACTAACATAATTGTCGCAGCCATAGTCCCCAGGAGTTGGAGAACCCAGAGAGAGCGGTGGTTTATCGGCAGACATTATGGAATTATTGGCGCAGATTAAAGAACAATTAAGGGAGCATTCCGATCAAATTCAATCCTTAGTTGAGAAGCAAGGTTCTGGGCTTAACTTGCAGGAATTTGGCAACTACGGCAGTTTGGGAGTGCCTCTCACTCAACCTGCACCCAATATTAATACACAGACTGTGAGTAATGGTGGTAACAGTGTGAACAATCAAAGTAAAGTAATTAATCATGAGAGACCCCCTGGAGCTGAGGGGAAACCAACACGGGTCAGTAGTGATTGTTGGAAAAATAATACTTTCATTTTTAATGCAGAAAAAACCTATAATGTTGAAGAGAGCAACAAGGCTAACCAATCTTTGACTGAGCAGCTTAAGCAGTTTGAATTTAAATTATTCAAACTGTGGAGAACTCAGTTAGAAAATAGTTATCTGGCTAGGAATATCGAGCTAGGACAGGAAGGTTTGCGTGTGTGGAGGTACCCTAATGGTATTAATGGTGATACGGAAATGATCAATGAATTACACACGCTTTTTAATAAGACTGGTTTGGCCATTATGGACATTATGGTTAAATTCAATAATAAAAAAAAAAATCAACATTTATTTATCTGATCTTGAGCGTATCAACGACAATATTACTAAGGACTTACTTTTTGAACAGTATTACACTAATTATACCAACATCACTGATGATGTTGAACATAGTTGTGGTTCTATGTTCAATAAAAAGACACAAAAAATACAACGGGATATTAGAATTTACGAATTGGACACTGTTTACCCACAGTCGAAGGGTAACCAACGTAACCATAGCAACAGGTCTTCCATCAATCAAACATCCGATGAAGCGGAGATGACGTCAGAGAAATGTAGTGGCGATAAAGACGTGAGGTTTGATGGTGGGAGCCCTTTAGGAGAAGGGGTAAGGCGTTCCGAAAGGATACGAAACAGAGAGGTATCCCACGAGGAAAAAGATTTTCATGGGATGGGTGCCCGACCAAAACCGGGGTACACTGCCAGCAATCACCGGAATGGTGGTTGGAAAATGAGGAGGTGAGGAATGATGTTATTTCAGTTCATGAATCAGCTTACATGGAATTTGGTGTGAATTCTGAGATTAGTAACTTTATTGCCGAAGACTTTGTCGTCCAAAGGACATCAGTCGTAAGCAATGAATGTTTTAATCATCTGAATGATGCGAACTTTAATGTAAAATCCTCTGAAGCATGTAAGGCGACGGCGCAAGATTTTGATAACGCATACATTAATGCGCCAGATTTATTGACTTTAAATAATAGCCTTACAGAGGTGACTACTAATTCTATTAATGTACACGATGATTTATTAAATTTAAGTGTCTATTCTGTTAAGGGAGTTACTGGTGATGTGGTTGTAAGCGAAGACCTAGAACCACACAACTGTTATAGTGTTGTGGAAAGTTTTTCTCCCAGCAGTGTAAGTGTTATTGATTATTCAGAAGTGTTGGTCAGTAAGGATGGGATGGAAGCGATATTTAATGACACATATAATGAACATGTACGAACCGTCAGTATTGAGAAAAGGGAAGATGAAAATATATATGATGGTTCCTTGTTTTTACAGGAGGGTGCTCAGAATATTACACTAAATGGAATGTCCCTAGAGGGTGACGAATTAGGAAGTAAGTCGCCACAAAGGGAACATAATAGGTTTTTAAGTAACCCTATTATTATGGAAAATGCTACCGGTGACTTTAAGCTATTTAATTATTCCAATTATAGTTTCAATACTGAACATGTCAATTTATTTTCCAAGAGTTTTACCTTCGTTCCGTGTAGAAGGGGAACATTGGTTGATGCCTTAATTGATTTTAAATTATTTGTACGAAAAATGAATTTGAGAGTGTTCTTTGATGGGGTTAGTGTGGTTAACAGACAAGGGTCTATGACAAAACCAAGTATTTTTCATCCTCCCCTCAACCCTGTTATAGCTACTTTTGAAAAAGTGTGTGAACTTGACATTAGGGATTACTACAAGAAAACTATAAGACAACCATGTCTGAATTTAACAGAGTTTGAGTGCACATTGCTGAATAATTTAAAAAAGGTTGACAATATACGTATAATGAAGCCTGATAAAGGCAATAGGGTTGTCATAGTTGATAACAATGACTACAGTAATATTATGATGACTATGCTTATGAATGACAATTACGTAGAAACCAGTATTAATGAAATCAATATTGCTTTTAAAAAATTGGACCTCATGTTAGAAGACATGTTGTTTCAAGGGGAATTAAATGAAGTTGAGTATGAATTTATGTGTAACCCATACCCAGTAATTTGTGGAATTTTTGGAATACCCAAGATACATAAAGGGTTGGATAACGTTAAATTCAGACCTATTATAAATGGCAAGAGGTGCAAAACTTGTTTCATAAGTCAATTTTTAGATCATCATATGAAACAAGGATTAAATGCTTTCCCATACATAACGAAGGACTCTTGGGATTTTTTGGAAAGGGTTAAAAAATTTAAGTATAATAGTCAAGTGAGCTTTCTTACCATAGATGTGTGTAATTTGTTCTCAGTTATTCCCCACGATATTGGTCTCACATGGTTAGAGGAACAATTGCTGGCGACAGGTAATTTCGAACAAGATAAGATTAATGTTTTTGTCAAACTTATGGAAGCAGTTTTGAAAAATAATTTTATATTTTTTGAAGGGCACCTATTTAAGCAACACACTGGTATAGCTATGGGTGCTGCTTATGCCCCAATTTATGCCAATTATATCATGGCATATTGGGAGCAAAATTATGTTTTTACCAGTGAATTCAGACAGTACATTAAATTATACACGCGTTACCTTGACGACATATTTATTATATGGGAAGGTGAGCGAGTTGTCTTAGATGCTTTTTTTAGAATATATTAATAATTCAGTTTGGTTCCTAAGATTTACCTATGATTTTGATATGAATAATATCACATACTTGGGTGTCAGATTAACCTTTGATAAGACATTACAAATGATAAAATCTAACATATACAGAAAATCCACTTTTTCAAATTCATACCTCCAATATAGTAGCTGGCATCCAAGGCACCAAAAAAGAGCCGTAGTAAAGGGCCAAATGGTGAGAGCTGCCAGGATGGTCAGCGAGGAGGAGGATTGCCATAGTAAAGGGCCAAATGGTGAGAGCTGCCAGGATGGTTAGCGAGGAGGAGGATTGCCATAGTAAAGGGCCAAATGGTGAGAGCTGCCAGGATGGTCAGCGAGGAGGAGGATTGCCATAGTAAAGGACCAAATGGTGAGAGCTGCCAGGATGGTCAGCGAGGAGGAGGATTGCCATAGTAAAGGGCCAAATGGTGAGAGCTGCCAGGATGGTCAGCGAGGAGGAGGATTGCCATAGTAAAGGGCCAAATGGTGAGAGCTGCCAGGATGGTCAGCGAGGAGGAGGATTGCCATAGTAAAGGGCCAAATGGTGAGAGCTGCCAGGATGGTCAGCGAGGAGGAGGATTGCCATAGCAAAGGGCCAAATGGTGAGAGCTGCCAGGATGGTCAGCGAGGAAAAGAGCCATAGTAAAGGGCCAAATGGTGAGAGCTGCCAGGATGGTTAGCGAGGAGGGGGATTTCATAAAATAATTGAATTTTATGATTACTTTGTTTTTAAACAGAGGATATCCAAAGGAATTATGTTCAGAATTGTTTAAGGAGGTCAAATATAAAAGGGATACTGGTTTTTACATTCCCATTCTCAAAAGTGACGAGTCTAGTATTACATCTGTTAATTTAGGAAATCTAGGAAGACTAGATGAACATCCACTGTATTATATTTTAACTTACAATTTTGATTCTGAATATATAACAGGTATGGTTAACAAGAATTGGGGTATTTTGCAAATGGATAAAATTATAGTAGCAAAAATGGCCTTGGCACCTAAGTTTATATATAGGAAGGATACATCCTTAAAAGAGATTTTTGAAAGATGTTCTCTATCCCCAAGTCAATGTAATGGCAGGGTATTTGGCAATTTTAAATGTGGGAGATGTACCATTTGTGAACATATACTGACATCCGGCAGCATTCTAACTTTTAATCAACATCGTATTTACATCACAGGACACTTTGATTGTTATACCAAGAATGTTGTCTATTTGGCCAAGTGTCAAGTATGCCCTGCTTTTTATGTGGGAAAAACTTGCCGGTATTTTAGAGAAAGGGTTAGAGAGCACTTATTAGACATAAAACATCTAAAATTAACCAATGCATTAGCCAGACACATTTCTACTTGTTTAGACCATTCTTTTAAATTTTGTATACTGCAACAAATCAGGTATGATTCACAGGGTAGAACTTTAGAGGTGCACTTAGATTTATGTGAGCTTAGATGGCAACTTAGTTTGGATGCACACTATCATCCAGGGCTAAATGATTGTTGCACAATCAAGCCTGTTCTCAAGCTCAAACATATTTTGGGCTAATGTTTTGATGTATTTGATTGTATACGGAATGTAGTTTATCATTTTTGGTTCAAGTTATATGTATGTATAAATAGTATCTATTGCTAATACTACATATATTTTAATTTTTACACATTTATACATATATTTTATATGATTGTGTTTGTCTTTTTAACTTATTTTCATTTTTACTGTAGTTAGATTAAATAATTGATTGGTTAATGACATGGGTGGGGTTGATGTTTAGCCTTATTTAAGTGAACTTCATGGTTAACTTTTTTATTCTGAAGAAGTCCACATAGGACGAAACCTAGGTTAATCGACTCTGTTGAGCTGCTGTGTTGAGCTGCTGTTTGTTTTTTATGTTCGTGGTGTTTGCAATAAATTCCATTTTGGGTCCGACCTCGTTCTTCATTCCTTGGAGTTGGAGAACCCATCTTGCTTTCGCTCTTCTCAGAGGGAGCAGGGCGTGAACCTGTTGCTGTAAGGGTCTGATTCTTTCCTGTGGTAGAAAGGCCCGCATTTGGACAATGTCTAGTTCTGCACCTATAAAAAATGGCATGCTGTGAGGGCAACAAGGCAGATTTTTCCCAGTTCAGTGTTATGCCCAACTGCTGACAGAGAGTGATGGTGGCATCCCTGGTCTGAATGAGTAGATGCCTGGTGTTGGCAGTGAGGAGCCAGTCATCCAGATAAGGAAACACTTTGAATCCTTGGCGTCTCAAGTGAGCTGTCACCACCGCCATACATTTGGTGAATACCCTGGGGGCTGTGGTGAGACCAAAGGGCAGGGCTCGAAACTGAAAATGACTGGCTCCCAGCCGGAAGCGTAGGTAACTCCTGGATGCCCTGTCCATCTTGATATGGTAGTAGCATCCTTGAGGTCGATGGAGCACATCCATACTTCTTTTCCCAACAATGGGAGAATTGACTGCAATGTGACCATACGGAACTTGGACTTTTGTACATGGTTGTTCAATCGGCTGAGATCCAATATGGGTCTCAGGTCCCCTGTTCTTTTCGGCACCAAAAAGAATCTTGCGTAAGTCCCTAATCCGATCTGGTCTGAGGGGACATGCTGGATGGCTCCTTTTTCTAGCAGCTTTGAAACCTCTAACACCGCGTAATCCCTTTGACTGGGTGGAACGTCCGGGATTTTCCTGACTGGAGGGGGATCTGACGAAAAGGGGATTACATAACCTCCAGAAATTATTCGTAAAACCCACTGGTCCTGGGTGATGTTCTGCCAGGCATCCGGGTATAATGATATTCGACCCCCGACTGGCTCAGGAAACGCACAGTGGGGCATCCCATCAGGAGTGATGGTAGGGAGAACCGCGAAAAGAATCACGGTCTCCCAAGTTGCAGGGACCTCCTCTGCCTCTAGAGTGGTGTCTTCCTGAATAACCTCCCGCTTCTCTGCCTCTGGAGGGGGGCTCACCTTGTGCACCGGGAAAAAACCTCTGTGATTTTTTTGAACCACATCTTTCCACCCCTCTGGGCCTTGGGATAAGGCCTAGAGGGAAGGGAAAAACGGACCCCTACAGCAGAGAGTTTTTCTCTCCTGCTCGCACCTAGTGAGAGTGTCTTTCACCTTGGTTCTGAACAAAGAGGGACCATCAAAGGGGGTGTTGGTGAATGAAGACTTGAAGGCCAACGCGAAATGACAAAGGCGCATCCAGGCCTGCCTCCTAAGGGCGACTCCTGAGCTTGCTGCCCTACTTGCTCCCTCAGCTGCATATGAAATCAGCCTCATGGAGGAGTTAATGATGGAATGGAGGGTAGACATCTGAGCGTTACCCGTCTGGGTCACCTCCTCAGAAACGTTACCCATGAGAGTATCTCCAAGCTCCTTGAGGAGATCTCTCTGGAGCCGTGTAAAGTGGATAAATAATTCAGTGATTGTAAGGTAAAGGTTGATGAAGAAAGTGTACGCTTCCCGTACCGGTCCACGGTCCTAGACTCCTTGTTAGGAGGATGGATGGAGGACGAAGTCTCGGCTAATTCCTTCTGGGTGGCCGCTGCCACCACCATGGCATCCACTGGGACTCCCTTGGACAAAAATTCCTTACCCGGGGGAGCAGACAGAAATTTATTGGGTCTCCTGGGGACGGGTTCCATAGAATCAGGGTTCTCCCACACCCTCCAACAAATCAAATCCAGGAGCTCGTCAAAGGGTGGGGACACCCAGGAGGCTGAGGGCTGAGCACCAAATGCCTTCAGGAAGACCGACTCCTCCTTGGAGGGGGCTTTGGATGGCCAGTCACCTCTTTGTTTCAATATCTCTAGGATGTCAGAGAAAGAAACATCCTCAGAGGATGACTTGGGGGACACCTCCGATTCCTTGAGGTCAGTATCTGAGGTGAGAGACTCATCCTGGGAGTCTATGTGCTTCCTCTTGCACGTTTTCTTTCTAGGGTGCTCTTCAGGCAAACACTCTGAGGGGCCCTCAGAAACTTGGGGACCACTCATGGGGGTACCCTGAGGCCTTGGGGCTCCGCTGTCTAAAGATAGGTGGTGATCAGAGACCCGCACCGGAGTGGTAGGGGACAGAATGACCGACCCGCATGATGTAGCTGATGATCTGGCCAGTGCACTCCGCATGGCCGCAAAGGCTGGCCCCGCCGAATCCAAAGACCGACCAGCCTCCGAGGCCACGACAGGAGTCGGAGTTCCCCAAGCTGAAGCACCGAAAGGGAGACTAGGAACCGATAGATGTCCCGAGACCTCTCCCTCGGGCCCGACTGAAGAATCCTGAGTCCTGAATCCCGTGGATGGCACCAACGGAGTCGGAGCTGACATCGGCACCGATAAGCCAGGAGGGGCCATCGGAACCAACCTGGAAACATCACACGGAGCCGAGCACTCCAGCTCTGAAAGCTGGGATGCGCTCAGAGGAGGAAGAATCAAAGAAGGTTGCAGGATGGGCTCCGGAGCCAACTGGGACAGAGCCAAAAACAATTTAGCCAAAACTGGTGACTGAAGGAGTCTCTGCACCACCCTATTGACATCCACATCCGATAGTGTCCTGGAGGATTTGGAGGACAGGGAGGGACATCGAGATCTTCTCTCAGGTGATACTTGCCTAATACTAGGTGATCGGCTCTGAATGGGTTCCAATATAATTGGAGCAGATGCCGGTTCCATCATCACCGACACTTCCTGCGGCCCCGAGGACAGTGGAGCCGAGGATGTCGAAGCTAATTTAATTATTTCTCCGGTGGCTCCGAGGAGACTGAAGGAGCCAGAGACTTCTTTTTAGATTCAGTGGATCTAGGTTTTGAGCTGGAAGCAGATTCCAGACCCTCTTCGAACAAGAGTTTCAGAAGTCCGTTCAGAATTAACTTATTCTTTCTTTCCTGAAGTACCCTGGGACTAAATGCATGACAAAAGCTGCAAGACTCCTGCAGATGGATTGCTCCCAGACAATAGACACATACTGAATGTCCATCGGTAATGGACATTTTATAGCCACACTTTGAGCATTTCTTAAAGCCTGAGGGCTTGTGCTCCTTGGAATCTTTAGACATCCTGAGAAATTACCACAATCACCAAGACAAAGGATCACTGGTACTCAACCGACTGGAGAAAACAGTCACAAATTACACCACACTGAGCGCGGGAAAACTACCACTAACCAACTTTCACAAAACACTCCTCAGATACAGACACACACAAAGGGAACTAAGACTAAAACCTCTAACTTAAACGGTTTTAGACCAGAAGATAGAAAACAGGGAAGCAAGGGGACAGACTAGGTCCTCTAACTGAAACGGGCCTAGCCCGTTGGAACAGCTAGTGGGATACCACAAAAACAATCCACACACACCAAAAAATGACACAAATAACACCAAACTATAGCTATTAAAATAGCTTTTGTTTGTAAATAAATTCTCTCAAGAAGAAGAAAAAAGGTACTTAGCCACAGCCAAGAGCGAGACCACGTCCGAGCTACAAGAGCGGCAAACGAGATCTGGGATATAGAGTAATGCAGCATGGGATACCTTCTTAGCCCAGCCAATAGAAAGACTTCAAGCTAGAAAAGTTTGGCCGATTCGGAGCCGATATTCGGCTCCGAACCCACGGGTAAGAATGTAGGCGAGATTGGACTACATAACATCTCTGCTTACAGTTACTAATCAAAACATAGTAACACCCTGTACCAATAACCGCTCACTCCATTCTACCAATAAAACCCTACTTACAGTTACTAATCAAAACATAGTAACACCCTGTACCAATAACTGCTCACTCCATTCTACCAATAAAACCCTACTTACAGTTACTAATCAAAACATAGTAACACCCTGTAAGTTACTAATCAAAACATAGTAACACCCTGTACCAATAACCACTCACTCCATTCTACCAATAAAACCCTACTTACAGTTACTAATCAAAACATAGTAACACCCTATACCAATAACCACTCACTCCATTCTACCAATAAAACCTTACTTACAGTTACTAATCAAAACATAGTAACACCCTGTACCAATAACCACTCACTCCGTTCTACCAATAAAACCCTACTTACAGTTACTAATCAAAACATAGTAACACCCTGTACCAATAACCACTCACTCCATTCTACCAATAAAACCCTACTTACAGTTACTAATCAAAACATAGTAACACCCTATACCAATAACCACTCGCTCCATTCTACCAATAAAACCTGACTTACAGTTATTAATCAAAACATAGTAACACCCTGTACCAATAACCACTCACTCCGTTCTACCAATAAAACCCTACTTACAGTTACTAAAACCAAAAATACTGCAGGAGACTCACTATACTCCAGTCACATAGCAAAAATGTGGAATGCATTACCCATCTTTATGAGCTCAGTAGAAAACACGACCGACTTTAAAAAGTTACTCATATCTCAGTTTACAAACATGTGGCTCTGCTCATGCAGTAGGCCAGGATAATACTATCTCCCATCCCCCTCTACCTGGCACAAATATCTTTTTCCTTTTTAATATTCTCCCGAAAAGAACATCTACTATTTTTTTGCAAATATTGTTCAAACTTATTCTCTAATTATATAACCAAATAATGTCCAACACTGTTATATGATACAATTCTATTTATTTTATGTGGGAGCTTTTCTTGATGGAACTCTATTTACTGTAAAGTATGTATAGTCATTTTACTCCTTTTATTGTATGTGCGATCTTTTCTTTGGGTTCCTATTATGACATCGAAAAGTGTAAATATCGAACGGCCTAAAGGCCGAAAATGCCAGACCTCGATATGCTTTTTGTGACATGGTATTACAGTGAAGATCAAAATATTTGCCTTTTCCTCACTGTAGTGCGATCTTGGAGATGGTGTATATATATATATTTAGCAGGGGGTGCGGGGGCACAGCCCCCCACAATAGCGAGTTTGAGGTCTGGCATTTTCGGCCTTTAGGTTATTCGATATTTATTCAGTTCAATGTTCTGATATAGACCCTTTTCTTTTCTCATTGGGCCTCCGCTGAAAATGGCTATTTGCCCAGTTGGACTTTCCTGGTAATCAAATATAAATAAATACAATAAATAAATATGTTAAATAAATTAACATTTACAAATTAAAATGTTAAATAATATATTAAATTCCTACTTAAATTCCTAATTAAAATATTAAGTAGTAAAATGCTTTTATTAAATTTAATTGGGGTCAAATAGTCCGGGGTCAAAACATCTGGGGTCAAACTGTCCAATAAATATTCTCATTGACAATAAATGTCAATTTTAATATGAAAGTGTATCCAATTGCATTGGGGTCAAACTGTCCTGTTTCCCCTTTCACACGTCCTAACTAAAAGAGTTTGAGCAGAGCTCCATAAAAAGGCAGAGTGCCAAAAAAAATCAGAGCTTGTTCCAAAAAGGCGAACATTAACCATGGAAGGAGAAATGCTAGAAGACATAAAAGCAGTGGCGGCTGGTGACTTCAAATTAAAGGGGGGCTGCAGGAGACAGCTGAATGGGTGGGGCCAATGGGAAGGGGTGTAGCTAACTAGAAAGGTGTGGAGCTATGCTCAAAACCACAACTACTGGAACTTTAATTAAAAACGCTGCCCTGGGTGCCAAACCGTCATAACGAGAGTCCAATAAAGACAAAATTAAGTGTAGAAGAAAAAAATATTTCACTGCATTGGCTACATGACAGATTACTTAATATCTAGATGGAAATGCAAAGGTTGTGAGGCATGAAAAAATAAATTACTTTTTAAATATATTACTGGAATGCCAGTCAAAATCAAGTATAAGAAAAACATGCAGCACTCAGCTCAAACCGCTTCTCCTTGCACTGCAGTTCTAATTATAATTTATATTCTGCTTTATACAATTACTAAGTAACATGCTGAAAGTAAAAATGTTTCTTATCCAAAAAAAGACCTGCTGCCTGACAACAACTATCTACTTGTTTCATGGGGAAGACATGATCAAAGTAAAAAATGAACAGCAAACAAGAAACAAGCTCAAGATAAATTGCTTAAAGGATTCCTGCACAAGTTATGGACCACACATGATAGACTGGTATTCTGTTTAGTTTACGGGTAAAGCCTGCAAAGGTGACTGCAAGTCTCCAACAAATGTAATGAGCTTCTGAAAATACTGTAATCCTGTCCTTTATTACAAATACTGTCATATGCATTTCAATACCCAAGGCTTATGCATTATCTAGTTATGTAAGTATTCTCTGCATGGCAACAACAAAAATGCTTTCAATGTTGGTAATTATTTAACTGTATGCTTATTAAAGCTTACTTGCATCTTACAATCTCTGACAAGCTTACCTGATGGTCATTCAAGCATTCCTACCTAAACACAGAGCAACAGGGCACTGCAGCAGCATGCATTTTCTGAATAATAAGAAACATAAATCAACATGATAAAAATATGACAGAAAACCAGAACATTCTGCAAAATCAAGGACAGATAAAAAGCCACTGTCATACTTGTGTCTACCTTGGATGGGGGAATACTCTGCACACTTACACTGCATAACTGCTCCGTGCCTTGCTTGAACACATCCAGAGTCACTACATGGGGGGAGTGGGGTGCAACAAATAAGTCACAATTTGAAATGTCTCTGGCTGACAGTGATGGCTCTGACACTCACACCTCTCAACCTCAGAGCAAGAAATCTGGACAAAGCCATACACAGAAGTGGGACACAGGCCCAGAAAGAAGGACAATTTTTAAATATTGCTCTTATAAACTTAGAAAGATAATAGAATAGTAGGTCTTGCATTAGTTTGAATTTTCTGAAGGGTATGAAATCTGAAACTCAAATGTCTGCCATTATTTTCTAACTTCAATCTTTAATGATTTGCTACTAATTTGCTAGAAAACCACAATTTTATGAAAAACAGACCAAAAATGTGATGCAAAAATATAAAAATTGCCACACAATACAACTGGGAACCTGTCAAAGAAGGGAGCTGACAAAATTAGAGAATCTACATGCATTTCTGAAATAAAGGTAATCTATAACTCTGATCATTACAGTTATTTATAATTGTAAACCCTCCAAGTTTCCTTCCAAAATTGCCATTTTGCGGAGGGATTATTAGGGGGAGAGCAACATTTTGACCCAAAATTGGGGACAGTTGAGAGGTTTGGATATTCCTAATTCTATAAAGCGATTTATTTGCACATACCTCTCAACCTCTTAATGCAGGAAATCTGGACAAGGCCAAATATATTGGGGGAACATACAAACAGTATTAGAAATTGCTCTTGTATAAACTTAAGACAGCTGACAGAATAACAGGTCTTGCTTTAGCATGCATTTTTCTCAAGGTTATGACATCTGAAACTCAATGTCTGTCATTATTTAGTGACTTCATTACTAAATGATTTCCCAGAAAACCACACATTTTATAAGGAACAAACCAAAAATAAGAAGCAAATATCTATTCATTCTGCAAAAATCTGGACAGTTGAGAGGTATGGTTCAGTTGGGACTGTCTGAGTTTGCTGCCCTTCCCCCCTCACAAAATCATGGTTGAATGGAGCTTCCCCCTGTAGCCATTCCAATGTCCCATTACTTGGTTATTTCACCCCATTTAACATAAACACTAATGTGCATACTGCTTTACTTCTGCGATGATTTGGATTTCATTTGAAAGTTTTATTTTGCATTTTACAGCACAAATACTAATAAATATCTGCTAAACAAAGCAATGCAGTCTCACAATGAAAATAGACTTAGCATTAAAACTTATCTGCCCTTGAAACTCATATTCATTGAAACAGCATTGAAACCCACATTCAAAGAAAATACATTTTGCCAGTGGCAGATAAAGATTAACTTTGGGCTGCTTTCAAATCATAGGCCCCTTGCACATGAAACATACACGTGCTCTTTGATACACCTTCCTGGTTGTATTAAATTATATTCCTTGTACAGTACAGTACAGTTGTTAGAGGGTGTTTTAAATGTATTATTTTGAACATTTTTCCAATAAACAATGAAACAAAATGCATGCACCAATAATGACAAAACTGCCTAATTCAGAACATTTCCATTATAAAAGTCTACTCAAACTTCTACAGTCCACCAGTATCAGTAAATATGTACAATCTCTGAAGAAGTAAAAGTCATCTAAATAATTCTACATTAAATGAAGAGGTTGCTGCTAGCAAACAACTTTATATTTCATTGTTTCATCTACAAATAAAGTGCCTGTTGCCCTTGAGGAATAAATTGCTAGTAATATTGCAACAGGGAATGGATGGCAAACTGATAACAAGTTCATAGTTACTAGGTATCTTCGCCAAAAAGGACTGCAGCATCCACCCCTTTACAACACAGTACAGTATCAGCAATGCATCTACCTACTGTGAGAGTAGAACCCACAGCCTTCTGCATCAAAAGCAAGTACACTACCTGTTGTGCTATTAACAATGCAAACAGACTCAGCATAAGCAGCACTAAACATTTGTTACCCTGCAGCTCTCAGCTCCTTGTAAAATCTACTCAACAGCTGTATCTCTGAACTTTGCAGCACAAGAAATGTGGAAAAAGCCAAAATTTATTTGGGGGGGGGGAGACAAAAGCCCCAAAAGCAGGGACACATTTTAAACATTGTTTGTATAATGTTGGAAAGTTGCTAGAATAAAATGCTATGTTACCACCATCAATTTTACTGCCAAGACTTGAAGCCAGGACCCTGTGCAAAACAGTCAGAGCAATATACCACTATGCAAAATCAGCTGTTTTGTGAAAGAGAGGAAGACTGATTCGTAAATGGCTACCATTTAGTGAATTCAGTTCTCACCATAGCTGTCAACCTCTTAGCACAAAACATCTGAACAAAGCCAATAATGGGGGAATACAGCCCCCAAACATACTCAGTGAATTCAATTCTCACCATAGCTCTCAACCTTAGCACAAAAAAAACCTGGATGAAGCCAATAATGGGGGATTACAGTCCCAAAAATAGGGACAAATTTCAAATATCCATCTTATAAACTTAGAAAATTGCTAGTATAAAAGGTGTTGTGTTACCATGTACTTTCTGAAGAATATAAAGTCTAAAATTCAAATGTCTGTCATTTTTATTTATTTAACATTTGTTAACCAGGAAAGTCCTACTTGGAACAAAAGCCAATTTTCAGCAGAGGCCCAGGGAGAAACACTCCAGACACATGTCTTTGAAAGATGGGAGGACACCAGAGCAAACCCACACAAACACAGGGAGGACATGCAGACTCCACACAGAAGGCACGCCAGCCAAGAATCAAACCAGAGGACCTGTAGCTGTCAAGTAACAATGCTACCACTGCACTACTGACTGTGTAAGGAAATAAAATATAGAAGCCACAGATTTTATTTTTATTTATTTAACATTTGTTAACCAAGAAAGTCTAACTTGGAACAAAAGCCAATTTTCAGCAGAGGCCCAGGGAGAAACACTCCAGACACATGTCTTTGTAAGATGGGAGGACACCAGAGCAAGCCCACACAAACACAGGGAGGACATGTAGACTCCACAAAGAAGGCACCCTAGCCAAAAATCTAACCAGAGAACCTGTAGCCGTCAGGCAACAATGCTACCACTGCACTACTAACTGTGCAAGGAAAAAATACAGAAACCACAGATTTAAGAGGATCAAAACAGAACAAATATGAGGCAAAAATCTGCAAATGTTTTACAAATGGTGGTGGGTAGGGAATTCAGGCTCTTGCCACCTGCACCCAGAGTACAGGGATCAAGCCCACCGCCATGTATCCAGCCACCAGTATATAGCAACTGGGGCATTTCACACGCACACACACACACACACACACACACACACACACACACACACACACACACACACACGCACACACACACACACAAACGCACACACACACACACACACACACACACACACACACACACACACACACACACACACACACACACACACACACAAAATTCAGTGAGTGTTTATCCTCAGTCAGTCCTGTTCAGTGTTCCCCGTGAGAATGCAGGCACAACTGTCCTCCCAGCTGGTTTCCCTACGAGAGAAGGCTCATCCAGACTGCCAACACAGCAGTCTATAATTCTGAGAGTTCCAGGAACTCCAAGCATGCATGCGCAGAGTTCTGGGATTCGCAATTTGTTTTGTTTTTTTTCTTCTTACTACAGCTGGGGGACTGCAGTCCTCCAGTCCAATAGCACGAGCCGCCCCTGCATAAAACAGAAGTGACTATATATTCAAGGGGATATAAATCCTCACCATGGCAATACCAAAACAACCAAAGAAGGGGGCAGCAGGAGGGAACAGCAATTGTGACAGTGATTTATTAGAACAAGAAAGTTTACTTACACAACTCTACTTTTTTCAACATTTAGATCAGTGTGGCAGTAGCCTAAGCTATTAGGATGAACTACCATAGCTTAGAAATGGATTCACTTCATAATCTCTAAATACTGAAATATCGAATTTCAGTATCTCGAGACCATGAAACCGAATCCACAAAACACCGAAACAACAAAACCCGAACCCAAAACCGTGAAATTCAAAACACCGAACAAACCGCACACACTACACCATACATACACCACAACACCCACATCACAACATAAACAAAACTACACACATACACAACTCATTCACACATAAGCAGGGGGGCAAGCCCCCATGCGCCCCCCACACCCCCTACTTATATATACTAACTCCGAGATCGCACAAACAGCAAACAAAAGCAAACTCACACATGCACATTCTCCAGTCCCTCACACACACATCAAACATATCAACACACTCACATACACTAACTCCCACTCAAAATCATTACAAACCACTCACTTACCTGACATAACACCTAGATCCACACATGGCACACCGTTAACACACAATCCCACACATTACGTAGTGTAAGGCCATAACCGCGAATTTGAGATATTCAAATTTGTGAATATGAACTTTTGCTATTGTAAACATTTGGCTTTATCGTCTCGAGATACTGAAATTCGACATTTCAGTATTTCAAGATTATAAAGTGCTCCCCTTAGAAACATATATGGAGGAGGACAAAAATTAAGACTATTTGAGCTCCTACTGAATGGTCCTAACAAAGCCTGTTGTGGACCTGGAAATGGGATTCAGTTTGTAGTGCTTTGTAAAAGTATTTATTGAGGACCAGGTTGGTGTCTCTGGAATACTTCTAAAGTTCAGCCGTTTCCAAAAACCCAGAAAAGAAGCCAAAGCCCTGTTGGTAACTGAAAAGTATCTGCTTTAGCACAGGTTGCCTTTTTTCTCTTTTCTTTATAGGAGACGAACAGCTGAACATCCTTCTTGAAGGACTGAGTTTTGCCTAGGTAGTATCTGTGGTTCCTGTGGACATCTACAGTATGCAGAGTTCTTTTTCTCATTTTGTACTTCTGGAAAAAAGACAGGGAGATTAATCGACTGGTTATGGTACATTCTGAGACCACTTTAGGGACAGAAGAATGATTTGTTTTCAAAGAATTTCTGTCCTTGTGAAAAATGAGGTAGGGTTGACACCCCGTAAGTGTTTGTAACTCAGACACTCTTCTTGCAGAAGTCAGAGGAATGAGTAAAAACAGTCCTCCATGTTAAGGACCTCAAATCAGCTTGATAAGCTGGTTCAAATGGAAAAAAAGCAAGGTTTCTCAAGCATAAAATTCAAATCCTGAGAAGAAGCCACCTGTTTTCTATGTGGACAAATATGTAAAAACTTGTTAACTTGGAAACAGGAAGAAAGATGGAATCCAAGGACAGACAAGCAGAAATGTCTGGCAAATGAATCTTGACAGAAGAGTACGAAAAGCCTCAGAACAATAACTCACACAAATAAACAGGAACCAGAGACAAGTGGGCCTTAAAAGAGTCCTGGTTCTTGGACTGGCACCAACTAGAACATCTCTTCCATTTTAGATATACATGATTATCTAGTAGAGTTGTTTTGGCTTCCTTCAGTACCTGCCACACATCCTTAGAAAAAAAGTGCCTAAAAGGTGTGAAAACTCTATCATCCATGCAATCAAAGAGTATTCAAGATAGAGTCTATCAAACAATCCCTGACTTGTGTGAGTATATCCAGTCTTTACGGAAGCTCGTGGCTATTGTTCTGGCCAGATTCAAAAGAAGGGAGAACCACTGTTGCCTGGGTCAAAAGGGGGTCATCACGGTTTTCTCTGAAGAGTCCTTCTGGATCTTTAGAAGAACCTTTGTATCACATGATAGGGTGGAAAAGACTAGAGACACACTCCCATCCATGGGAATGAGACAGCATCTATCTTCCAGGCCTGTCTGCAAGGAATCCTGATGGAGAATTTCTTTAACTGTCTAATATGAAAGGAGGCAAACAGATAGTACAGTTGTGTACGCTTACCATAAATGTAGATGTTCTTCGTGATTCACTGTTGCAGTCATTACCTTTGTGTTTCTGATAGCTGGATCAATTCCTGGAAGACCCCCTTGGTGCAGTTTCTATTAGTGAGGGTCTGTCCTGGTCCTGCTTAGCTTATGTGCAAAAGTGTTTTGCTCTGACAAAATGTTTGAGGCCTGAAGAGTCAAACTGAGCTGAGATCCTACCTCCCAAGCTATTGTAGCAAGTCTGCAAAGGGGGTAAGATCTTGAACTATTAGTTGTTTATGTACCACATCCCTGTGGAGTTGCTTGTAAAAACTTGCAGAGGTCCTGGAAATTAGAGATGATGTACGGCTCTCAAAGCATTTATCACTGCAACATCTCTTTGACATGCTTGTTCTACAGACCTTGCACTTTCACTCCTCTTGAAACTGCTCCCCACACCAGGTCTGAAGCATCTGTTGTGACAGACTGAAGATGAGGCAGGAGAGAGAATGGGGAAGATGATTCTGACAAAACTGGTCTACCCACCATAGTAGCTCCCTACCTACAAACCCCAGAAGAGGGATTTGGAAATATAAAGAATGCAGGTGCTGAATCCAGACTGATCTGAGTTACAACTGACTTTTTCTCATGTGCAGTCCTGCCAAGGGAATCATAAGGATCATTGAAACTTGTGTATCCCAAAGTCAAGAGAAATTTCTTGGCAGATACCAGAGTTTGACTGCAAAACTCAGGAAGAACGTTGTGTTTATCTCTTACTTTGTCCAGAGGAAGAGAAGTTCTTCTCAGGACAGACTTGAGCAACCATCCCAGGAAAACTATTCAGTGAGAATGGATGAGAGAAAATTTCTGTAAGTTTATCTGAAACCTCACAGTAAGCAGAATATTCTGAACACCTATGAACACATCACAAGGACTCCTGACAACTGGAAAAAGAGCGTAAATATAAGAAAATCATCTGAATATGGAAAAATGTGAAAATCTTAAAATCTGCATAAGTAATTACTGGAGCCAGATACTTTGAAAATACCCTCAGATCAGTAGATAGTCCAAAAAGTAAGACAGAACTGATAGTGTAAGTCAGATACAGAAAATCTTAAGAAATGTTTGAAATGTGATAGGGTAGGCATTTTTTAAATCTAGATTTACCATGAAAGCTAGTAAAGGAATATGAGGTAACAGACTGATTGGATATTATTTATAACTCTGGAATATTGATAAAAAGACAAAGAAAGGACGTGTCGATAGCATCCTCCAAGTTCTGTCTTTTTTGGCTGCAGAAAAATCCTTGCATAAAGTCATTTGTCCTTCTGGTAGGAAGGCAGTGTATGTATGTATGTATGACCACCACATATAATGTTTGTTTCAGAATTGGAAGAAATGGGGCTATTTGGTTTACTAGGCAAGGAGGAATCCCCTAGTAAGGAGGGAGGGTCTCCTATTGCCAAGTGTACCCCTGTTGAATGATTTTTGATTTTCCCTTCCTTTTTGGAGTCTCCTTGTCATTGTTTGTTTGTTTTTAATCCTTTTTGATGACACCTTGTGCTTGGGTAACTCCTTAATTTCCCAGCTCATCAAATCTCTTAAGACCGTCAGCTGCAGAAGAGCCAAACAGAACTTCCTTGTCCAGGGGAGAATTTAAAATTTCAGTCTTAACATCTTCAGGAAGATTTTGAGACTGTGATTAAGCAAATCCAGATGCAGCAGATCTGAACACAGTGTCAGAAGGTTTACTATTGAAATTGCGAACGGCACTTGGGCGACAGTCGGATAGTCGAACGTATAAGGTCGTAAACACGGATGTCGAAGACATAATAATCAATCTAGGAACGATTTTAACATGGGTCGAGGTAGGGAAGATGTTTGTAGTAGGGAATAATACTGAACACCTACCTCGACCCATGTTAAAACCGTTCCTAGACTGATTATTTTGTCTTCGACATCCTTGTTTACGACCTTATACGTTCGACTATCCGACTGTCGCCCAAGTGCCGCTCGCAATTTTAATAGTAAACCGTGTCAGAAGCATCATGGAAACACTTTAGGCAATGTTTAACTACATGAAAAGTAGATAAAAGATGGGCATTCAAAACATTGTTCACTTCAAAAAAAGAGAAGATTAACAGTTAATGTTTTCATGTTCTTAGACAGGAGTAAACATTTTAACATGCGAGCCTAATAATTTAAAATTCGGAATGCTAACATGAAAGAAGAACCTTTCTTCCCAAAGTTTTCAAAAGCTTTCCCATCCTTGTTAGAGGGAACAGAAATGTATCTAGCAGAAGTAGTTTGGACATAGAAATCACTATGGTCTGCTTTAGGGTTACAAAATAAGTATGTGGTAGTCGAGGTACCCTGTATAACCTATCAAACTTCTTAGGGGTAGGTCTGAAGTTAACACTTTGAATCAAAATCTTCAGGTTGTGAAGAAAGTCCTGAAGGATAACATTCTCCCTCCAATCCCTGCTCTTCTGACTGAAAAATCAGAGTCAGAGTGAGCAGGAAAGCACAGTTGTGTAAGTAAAATTGCCATAAAAGTTGATGTTCTAATGCAGCACCATTGCAGTAGCCTAAGCTATTTGAGTATTACCCCTGCACCAGACAGCTTCTCAAAGCTTTGGGTACCTTCCCTGCACTCCAGCTGCCACGAAAGCTTGAGGCACTCCCTATAAAAAGTAGTTAGACTGCCAAAATAGTTCAGGGCATTTTTACTTAGGAATGTGGCAACAACCTTTCATACTTGTTCTAGGAAATAAAGCTTAACTATATACAAAAGGGTGCAAACAAACCTACCCTGGCATCTACAACAATAACAGTAACAGAAAAAAGAGGTCTGGAGAGAAGTCCCTCTACTATTATGGTATGTTTAGTTACATAACTGTAAAGGTCGTTTCCCATAGCTTAGTTAGGAATAGCCAATAAAAGGAAGAGGCCAAAAACAAAACTTCAACACCCCCTGGAGAATGGTCCCGACAATGTCTGCTGTAGAGCTGCAAAAGGAAACCAGTTTGTAGTGCTCTGTAAAAGTGTGTAAAGAGAACCAAGTTGCTGCCTCTAGAATACTTCTAGGGTCCACCCCATTCCAGAAAGCCAGCAAGGAAGCCAATGCCTTAGTTGAATAAACAGCAATCCTGCCTGGAAGTGGGTTACTGCGGTACGTATAACAAAAAGCAATTAAATGGGGCAACCATCTAGAAACAGTAGGCTATGACAGGTTGTATTTTTCTCTTACCATTGTCTCTGAAAGGTCAAGTTTTATCTAGGTAGTATCTGAGCTAATAAGAGTAGCTAGGTCATAACCTGGGGCAAGATGCCCCCCATTACCTAAAAAAAACACCCTTAGGACAACCTGAAGAGGGAAAAACCCTGATGACAACTTAGAGGTAAAAAGGACAACTTTTTTTCACAAAAACATAGCAGCAGGCAATGTCAAATCCAAACAGGAAGTTTTACTGAAAGTTTAAGCGCTTTCAGAATAGGGCTTTTAACTGTCATGTGATGCATAACCAAAACAAAACATACTGTTTTGGTAATTTAAAAAAACAAAGTGTTTAACTTTCGTAGCAACATTATAAAAATAATACAAAAGAGTAAAAGTTTAGTTTTGCTATATAGAGTTCTGAAACAGAATAACAGTGGCCTTTGAATCTCAAACTTCATATCCTTCAGAAAATGCATACCAGTATAGTGTTAAACAAGTTATTCTAACAACTTTCTAAGTGTATAAGATCAATATTTTAAACGTTGTCCATGATCTGATCCCACCAATTTTGGATTATTAAATGACAAACATTTGAGTTTCAGATTTCATATCCTTCCAAAAATGCATACTAGTGCAAAACATAGCAACTTTTTACATGTATAACAACGTTTAAACTTAAACTGATCCCCAAACTTCAAGACACTATACTTAATGTAATTACAGCTATTTGAGTTTCACATTTTATATCTTTCAGAAAATGCATGACACTAGATTAGTGCAAAAGATAAAAAATATTCATAGGTTCATAGGTAGGTACTAGGCTATCGGCCCTGGGGCCTATACAAGCACAGCCAAAAAGGCACCCTGGCTTTTGCCACCCAAGAAAATGATTTTCCTGTGCCACTGTCGAGCAGAGCCACAGAAGTGATCCCTGGGGTGAATTTCCTATTTCCCATCCAATCATCAAGATTTTTCTTGAAGAGTGCTAATGAGCTTTGTTTGATATAGATAGGTAGTTTATCCCAGAGTATGGGAAGTCTCTGGGACAGGAATCTATCCCTTCGGCAGGTTCTGTTTATTCTGGTGACAAGGTTTAGGCCCCTAGAGCATGTAGCTCCAAGGGATTGGGATTTCTTTAAGTGGAGCATGTCCAACAGCTCTGGGTCTGACATAGCTTTGTATGTTAGGCAGAGATCACCTCTGAGTAGGCGATATGCGACTGAGTAAAGCTGGAGTTTTTTGAGACTGTCTGCATAGGGCATCTGTTTGAGGCCAGTAATCCTCTTTGTGAGGTATTTCTGCTGCCTTTCCAGTTGTTGTAAATGTCTTGTGAGGTACATACCAAAAGGGGCGCTGTACTCTATAATGGGTCTAATGAGTGATGAGTAGAGGGGAACAATGACCTCTTTTTTTCTGGATGAGAAACCTTTTGTGATGAAGTGTGCCAAGTAGTAGGATTTCCCGACTACTGTGGCGATGTGATTATCAAAGGAGAGACTACTGTCTACCTGTGACACAAGGTCTCTTATCACACTTTTGGTGTTAAGTATATATTACCGATTATGTTGTAGTTCATGGGTACATAGTTTTTACCAAAGGGGATGACAATGCACTTTTTGGCATTGAGCTTGAGGCCATGGCTTTGACACCAGGCATCTATCTCAGTGAGGCCCTTTTGTAGGATGTCCACATCGTTAGGAGTTTCGATTATGGCTCCTAGTTTGCAGTCATCTGCAAACTTCGTTAGCCACCGACCTTCTCTGTTAGCCTGTACTTCAGAGAAGTAGATACCAAACAGGAGAGGACCCAGAACTGAACCCTGTGGTACTCCACTTGTCACTGGTCTGAAGTCAGATTTGGAGTCTGCTACTTTCACATTGTGGGTTCTGTCAGTGAGCCAGTTGGCAACCCATCTTGTGACATATGGATTTATATCTAGTTTAGTGAGTTTATCTATAATTCCAGAGTGGGAGATGGTGTTGAATGCCTTGGCAAGATCTAGATAGGCTGTGTGAACCACCTTACCCTCGTCTAGGGCTTTGGTGACTGTTTCAAAGAAGTCTATCAGGTTTACGAGACATGATCTGCCTTTTACAAACCCGAACTGGGTGGGGTCCAGAGTTTGGAGATTACTAGTGTCTTTGTTTATAAGTTCCCTGATGATACGTCCCATGACCTTGCAGACCAGGCTCATCAGGCTAATGGGGCGGTAGTTTCCGGGATCCATGGTGGCTCCCCCCTTGTGGAGTGGGATAACCATCGCTGTGCACCATTCAGCAGGCACAAAGCCTGAGGTGAGGCTATGATTGAACATGGTACTTAGGTGGGGTGCCAGTTCATTCTGTAGTTCATGTAGAATGCAGCCTGGGATGTTGTCTGGTCCCATGGATGCTGAGTTCTTGGCTTTGGAGAGTGTGGTTTTTACCTGTGCAGCCGTGATTACAGGAAATTTGCATTCTTCCGGTATAGAGATGGGCTCTTTAGGGGGTAAGAGGGGGGTAAAGTTAGCACTGAACCTATCTGCCAGGATGTTGGCAATATCAGTTGGGTCAGTATATTTAGTGCCATTGTGCTGTAACTCAAAGCAGATCTGAGTGTTGTCATTGAGATTCTTGACATAGCTATAGAATGCTTTGTGGTTATGTTTAGATATTAAGACTTTTGTGCAAAAATGAAGAAAAAGGGGTTGCAGATGGATGAAATGCAGCTGTTGTATACCTGTAAGCAATGTAGCTGTTGTATACCTGTAAACAATGCCACTGTTGTATACCTGTAAGCAATGCCTCTATTGTATACCTGTAAGCAATGCAGCTGTTGTTTTCCTGTAAGCAATGCAGCTGTTGTATACCTGTAAGCAATGCAGCTGTTGTATACCTGTAAGCAATGCAGCTGTTGTATACATGTAAGCAATGCACCTGAATAGGGGTCGATATTAGAACATTCGAAATTGTGAAATTTCGATGTTAATATAGACCCGTTAAAAACTCTTGCAGTGTGATCATTTGGTAAAGTAATGGTTCGGTGTTCTCGTCTTGGTGAAGTCATCTTTAGGTAAGTCAGCTGTCAGTTATTAGAAACGGACCCCCATATACATGCAGCGATTTTGGCATTTGAGGAAAAGATCACACAGCAAGAGAAGACCAGGAACAGCAAAAGTGTATATCTGACGGCCATCTTGACAAAGTAACAAGATGTGCACAAATATTTAGAGACTGCTAGTAAGCCTCTGAATGCTGTAGGCAGAGGTCAGGAAACAGGCGGAGCATGTACACAGGAGCTCTATGTACTAAACCTGTCTGGCACATCTTTAAATTGTCACTGTGTACATTTTTGCCTTCCTTATGTGTTTTTTAATTATGCTTGTATTACGATATTCTTAAATTGTGCACTGGAAATGTTCTCCTTGGGCCATCTCTGAAAACATATCACACTCCAGCTGGACAACCCATCAAAAATAAAATAAATAACTAAATAAATAAAATAAAATGGATACCTATAACTCACAATTGTTATCGATCACTGCTACTTTAAATGCATATGCAACATACAGAAGGACTCCATCAGAAGGCACAGTGGTGCAGCGGTTTGCATTGTCACCTCACAGCAAGAGGTTCTCCGGTTCAGTTCTCTGCTGGGGTGTGTGGAGTCTGGATGTCCTCTTTGCGTTCATGTTAATTTCCTCTGGGTGCTCTGGTTTACTCCCACATTACAAAGACATGCATCTGGAGTGTTTCTCCCCAGGCCTCTGCTGAAAATTGGCTTGTTCCAAGTTGGACTTTCCCTGCAAACAAATGTTAAATAAATTAAATTATTGTAGCAACTTTCTAAGTTTCTGCCTGTGCCTGCCTGACAGCTGGCCTGCCCACTTGACCTACCTAGTATGTGCATGGTGCATTTGTGCAGATGGGCTAGTAAGTGATTCTTTCTTCCCCCAGTCAGGTACAATAAAAGGAATTAAAAATAAAACACCAAAAGCTGACAGAGAACTTGGACATAACATACAAAAAAATTCTCTCTGGTGACTGGGTCAGTGAGTCAGCCTAAAAGCAAAACCAAAACATTAAAAAAGCAAGTGATGGAAGGGAAAAGTTACTTTACCTACTTTGAGTGCCAAAGACAAAACCTAGCAACTGCCTTCTTTATCCTGCCCCCTCCATCTATCCATCCAATCAGAAGCCTTTGGGGTGATGTCAGACACTCATTCCTTATGTATGACTTAGGGATCAACAGATGCCCACTTTAAGGACCACTGTGGGCAAAAACTGAAAAAATTATATTTTGGTCCTACCATGAATTTCTATGCAATTCAAACTTGTTGGCACCGTAATAACTAACTACTAATTTCTTCTTTTTCCTAACTTTGAATGCCCTCATGGGGCACACATTCTGACTTGATCTTGTTGTCATGGAAGACTACTTCTTGCCCATAATGCACTGTCAGGGGGTAGATAGTGAGATGCCCTACTCTGTGTTGACAGATCACAGTCGTGTCCACTTAGAAAATAAGCTGAGAAACACTGACAAGTCTGACAATCCTCAGTAAGAAGGTCAGTGACTATTATGCAGTGACTCTTACCGATGTGGTTCCTACATATGGGCTACACCACCTGAGAACATTTACTGAAAAAGGATAAAGAAATGATTGATCACTTAACGTTTTTTAAAAGTGATATTTTGACTTCTGTTTTCTTTCCTTGAGTCAGCCAGAGCGATATACTTCTTGCAAAGTTACAGTAAAGTTGTATGCAGTTATCAGGTATATTCACTTTCAGACTGTAAAAGGTTTACCAGGTTTATGGACCCTAGGAAAGGGAAGGAATGCAGCTTTTTACAACAGTGCAGAATTAAAGAATTGTGAATATTGAGCTTGATTTGCATTATGAGCTTCATGGGTGTGGATTAAACAAAAAACAGCTACAGGCACCTTGTTCTTTGTTTTCCTTAACAGAAAGCTTTCCGATGCAATCGGTATTGTGATGCAGTAGCAAGGTAGACAAATTCCTAATGAAAGTATCTTGAGATTTCATTCTGCCTCAGCATGCTGTGCACTTAGAAAGCAGACGATATAGAAATGCCACAGAGTGGGAAACCTGTCAAATCATGCTGTTTTAATACGTGAATGTACAGGGATCGTTGCCTGTGGATGGGAATACACTTTGATGAAAGGAAATGTTACATGTACGGCATACCTGTTCTCTGAGGTGACTTTTAAAGGGGGAGGGAAGTAGCCAAGAAGGCAGAAAGCAAGGAGTTTTTAAAGGTTAAAAAACACAGTAAAATAAAATGTCTTCATTTATTTAGCACCCAGGGCAGCTGCCCTCTTCACCTCCACCTTTTCTATGCTACTGTCTGAGCTACGTGCGTTCACTCAGAGAGTAATGAATTCTTTCTACCTTGTTCTTTTGGATTGGGAAAGAAGGCTGTGGGATGAATGGTTTGGCTTGAAGTAAACTATGAAACGTTAGGCATAAAGGTAGAATTTGTTCTCAAAGGAATCCTGTCTCTATATAACATGAAGTAGGGTTGCCTCACCATTAGTGTTTGTCATTGAAAAGCTTACCTGGCAGATGTTACAGGAGCATATAAAACAATTGTCCATGTTAAAAACCTCAAATCAGCCTCAAGAGCTGGTTCAAATGGAGACAAAGTAAGCTTTGTGAGGATGAAACTGAGATCCTAAGGAGTGGCTACCTGTTTTTCTATGTGGGCAAATGTGTAAGACCCATTGCAGAAACTACATAACTTGAGCATAGTTCAAAAGGGGAAGATCTAGGGACAGACAACTTTGACAGAAGCGTATGACAAACCAATAGAGAGTAAGTTACACAAATAATCAAGGACTAGAGACAGCTAGAACTGACAAGAGGCCTGGTTTTTTGAAAGGCATCAAGTAGAAAACTTTTTCCACTTGCCCATATGTGATTTTGTAGAAGCACGCTTTTTCACCTGCTTCACATTTTCAGAAAAAGGGTGTCTTAAAAGGTATCAGAGTTTTCCCATCCAAGTAGTAATTTGAAGTTTCCAGTTGGGGTATATCAAACTCCCCCTGTCTTGTATGAGTAAATCCAGCCTGTGGGGAAGCCTGTAGTAATTACCTCTGGGCATATTGAAAATAAGGGAGAACCACAGTTGCCTTGGCAAGAAGACAGTTGCCACCACAATTTTTAGGTAGTCCTTCTGAATATTTATAAGCACTCTGATAATTAGAGGAGAGGATGAAAAAGAATACAGGAATATTCCCATCCATAGGAATGAAAAAGCATCTGTCATCAAGGCCTGATTGCAAGGAATACTGAAGCAGAATTTCTTTAGTTGTCTGTTCTGAGAGGAGGCAAAAATATCTACTTGAGGTGTTCCTCCACAGTCATATCAGTTCTTGGAAGACCCTAGGATGAAGTTTCCATGTGTGGGAGTTTATCCTGGTCCTGTTTAGCTTGTCAGTAGTAGGGTTTTGCTGTAATGGAATGTATGAAGCCTGACATTTGCTTCTTTATTTCTTTCTATCCATTGGGTCCTGCAGAACTTGTACTTTTAACCCTTTTGAAATAGCTCTCCACACCAGGTCTGAAGAGTCTGTGGTGACTGGCTGGAGTTGGGTCAGAAAGAAGAATGGAAGACCTGGACTGCAAGCTATTTGGTCTACCCACCATCCAGTCTCTCTCTCTTTACAAATCCCAGAACTGGAATCTGAAAAGTCAAAGGGTGCAGATGCTGAGTCTGGAATAATCTGAGGTATCACTGCTTTTTCCTCATGTGCAGTCTGGCAAATGGCAGCATGATCATCATCAGTGCCATGTCATTCAGAATCCTGACAAAATCCCTTGCGGATATTTGGCTTAAGCTGGAGAAACTCAGGAAAACTGCTAAAACATATCTGTTTTGTCTGGGGGAAGAAAGGCCCTTCACAAGGCCAAGTCCAACACACATCCCAGGAAGATAATTCTGTGACATGGGATTGAGAAAAGACCTCTGCAAATTAATTTGAAATGCCAGACTGAGTAGAAGTTTCTGAATAGTTGCTAGAGAGACTCTTGACAGGTGGGAAAGGAGTCTGCAGAGATAAGACAATTGTCCATATATGAAAAAATATGAATGCCCTGGAGTCTGCAATAAGGAATGACAGGAGCTAGGCATTTTGTGAATACCCTTGGTGCAGTTGTGAGTCCAAATGGTAAGTTACACAGCTGATGATAGGTATCCTTTTGGCCCAGCTTTACCATTAAAGTTAAAGGAGGAATCAGGAGTACAAGATTTTTAAATCATAACATCTTGAATTTTTGGTTCTTGACAAAAAGGTTCAGAGCAGAAAGATCCACAGCTGGCCTCCAGGATCCTTCTGGGTTGGGAATTAGAAATATCCTAGAATAAATAACCATTGCCTATGAGATTGTCAGGCTATGGCTCTATAAAACCCTGAGGCAGCACATTGTGCATAATGGGTGGAAAAAGAGAAACATGGTTCCCTGAGAAAGGCAGAATCCCCTGAAAAAGAGAAAAGGATTCCCATTGCCAGCAATATCCATGTTGGACAAATCAGAGAGATGTCGACTGTTATCAATGCTTTGAAGGCCCAGCTGTCTAAGACTATCTGATAGCATAAGGGTAGATAAAGTCTCAGGGCTGTAGAAAGACTGCCTGGAATGAAGAGGGAATCTGAACAGTGGGAAAGATGTCCCCGAGGTTTGAAGACTTTTCCTTTCATTTTGAGACTCCTTTCCTTTTTTTTTAAACTCTGATTCCTGGCTCCTTGCTGCTTAAACAGTTTATTAGAAAAGGGGGCAAAAGAGGCAGAAAAACTATTATCTGATCTGAAAAAGTAGGGTTGGAAAATTTAAGTCACTCCTTGTATCACCTAGATAACAGGTGACTTGAATGCACATATTGGGACAGACAGAGCAGGATATGAGGACATCCTGGAGCCACACGGGTAGGGCAACAGGAAGAAAGAAGGACAGGCCATTCTAGACTTCTCTCTGGAAAATGGCTTGAAGGTGGCCAACACATGGCTCAGAAAGACAGACACTCACAAGATTACATAAAAGAGGGGCCAACATGCATGTCAGGTAGTCTTGCTCCTAGTAAGGAAAGGGCACTGGGATAGAATCAACGATTGCAAAGTCATCTCCAGGGAAACTTTCAGCCCACAGCATATACCACTGTGGCCACAATCAGCTGCACCTGCAAGCAGTGGTCAAAGAAGGTGAATAGAGATTAAGGTGACGACTTGGAAGTTGACTGGAGAGAAAGCACAACAATTCGAAGAATTACTCAGGGCTTTAGCACCTCAGGAAGAAGGGGAAATAGGTAGAGTTAAAGAAGAACGATGGCACCTCCAAACAGCACATGTGATGACTACAAAACAGATATGTGGCCAACCCAGGCATGGAAATAAGGCACATAAGGAAAGCTGGTGGTGGAATGTAAAAGTCTAGGAGATCATCAAAAGAAAGGTACAGAAACAAGTAGGGGACAGAAAAGACGGACCAGGCTAGGAAGGAATATTGGTTGGTTAACAAATAGACTAAAAGAGCAGTTAAAATAGCAAAGAATATGGCATCAGAGGCACTCTACCAGCTTCTGGAAAGTGACTCATTAGATGGCACAAAGAAACTAAATAAGGTTGCAATGCAAAACCAGAAAGAAAATGAAGACAGTCTGACACCCTTCGTAAGGGATACCAGCGAAAATCTGCTCACTGGTCTACAGGAAATCAAAGGCAGACAGAAGCAATACTTTCAGCAGCTTCTAAATGAAGAAAACCCTGCAGAAGCTGTACTGCCCCAGAGACAGCCTACAGTGATAGAAAAGAAGGAGCCGTTCAGAGAAGAATTAAGAACAGAACAAAGGAAAATAAAGTCAAGGAAACAGCAGGCTCAGGTGAAGGTACAGCAGATATTATGAAGATGTTGGGTGAGATAGGGGAGAAATGGCTCCTGAAGGTACTCAAAGTAGAATGGTGAGAAAGGTGTATCCCAGATGGCTGGAGAATAAGATACTAGTGCCAGTGTTCTAGAAGAAAGGGGACATTCACAACTGTGGGCAGTACAAAAATAGCAAACTCCTGTCACACTGCATGAAAGTTCTGGACAGGGTGACTGATAAATTAATATATAGAGTAGTAGACAGTAAGATGGGACATAGCAGTTTGGTTTCAGATCAGGATGCAGCACAAGTGATCTGATGTTTGCAGTGACAGACAGTTGAGAAGAAGCTAGAGATGAGAAGAGTCCAACTGTGCATTCCTAAACTTGGAGAAAGTGCATGACAAGGTCCCAGGAAAACAGATTTGGGCAGTCCTGCAGTGGTTCAAAGTCCCAGAAACATTGGTAGAATTAGTGCAGGCTATGTACAAGGACCCAAAGACTCATGTATGAACAGTGTTTGGACTCACAGAGGGGTTCCCAGTCAAAGGTGGTGTGCATCAAGGTTCAGCTCTGAACCCACTGCTGTTCATACTGGTGATGGACTACATTAGCAAACAGGTCGGAGAGGCCAGATCAACAAAGTAGTTGTTTGCAGACGACGTGCCATTATAGACAGACTCTGAGCAAGAACTTCTGTAAAGGACAGGGAAATGGAATGCAAAACATAAGGCGCATGGGATGAAACTGAGTACAGATAAGACACTGGTAATGGCAGCAAACGGCAGAAGCTGAGAATTGAGAGATAATCGGAAAATACTGGAACAGATTTACAGCTGCAAGTATCTGAGAGGGTGGTGAGGGGATGGGAAGTCTGAATGAGGAGGTCAAAGTTAGAATCAGATGTGCTGCAAGCAACTGGCACAGAGTGTCAGGTGTAGTGTATAACAGAAGAATACCAAAAAAGCTGAAAAGTAAGGTGTGCAAAACAGTGGTATGACCAGTACTATTGTATGGTAAAGAAACACGGAGAGTAATGGCAGAGTAATTGAGGAAGCTAGAAGTGATGGAAATAAAGTGCTTGAGCTGAGTTGTAGGATGCAAACTGTAGGACAGACAAAGAAATGAGGACATAAAAGCAGATGGCAAAGTAGCTCCAATTGGAGAAAACGTCAAAAAGAACAGATTTTGGTGGTTCGGGCACACGTGCAGGAAAGCAGAAGACAATCTGGTGAAGACAATTTGGGACAGACAGCAAGAAGGCAAGAGGAAAAGAGGGCATCCGGCAAAGAGGTGAATGGCTTGTGTGACCTATGACCCTCAGGCATGAGTTTTGAAGAAGGCAGGAAAGTGGTACTGAGTAGAGAGAGATGGTGACAGTTGACACAAAACCCCAACCCAATGCAGAAAATGGGTAAAAGGGGGTTGATGATGACACAGCTAACAGTCTCCACAGCACCCATGACACATAGCAACACCAGTGTCTCACCCACCACGCCCGTAAGGCGTAGCATTCAAAAAACAAGTTTTGTTGTCATTGGAGGCTCAATAGCGAGACACATGAATGTCCCACTCACCGGGTTGAACAAGGAGAAAGTCACGGTCAGCTGCCCGTCTGGTGCCAGGATTCACCAAATCGCACTCAGGTCTCTCAGCAACAAGTACCATTATGGCTGTCATAGCTCATGTTGGTGTGAATAACCTGAGATGTACCTCACTGGACTATATGAAGACAGACATGGTTGAGCTTTCTGAGTATGTGTCCCAGGCAGGTATGTCCCTAGCCTTGAGCAGCATACTACCCTCACCTAAAATGATACCACAGTATAAACAAAAAATAATTGATTTCAATAAATGGCTTAGTTTTTGGTGTCATTCCAGAGAGATCCAGTTACTGTCTGTCTGGGAACCCATGGTAGACCATCCTCACTGCTTTGCCAAAGACAGATTCCACCTGGCATCCCTAGGCTTTCGACTGTTGGCAAAGTCTGTTGCCACCCCCATAGTGCCTTTTTTACGCAAGATCTTGAAAACAATATTACCGATGTAACATTAACCAATCAAAACAAAATAAGGGTCATGCTGCCAAATGATAGGAGCTTAAACCAAAAACTGCACTCCATGGAAGAACTTCTGTCACTAGAAGATGTAGATGTCTGTGCAGTAACAAGAAACCTGGTTTAAGGTCTCAGACAGTACCCCAGCCCTGCAAGGCTACAATGCCTTCCACACCTTTAAACTGCAAAAGGACCTTTTGAAAACCAAAGGAGGCAGTGTTTCAATCTATATTAGAGATAAATTTACCTCACGTCTAGCTAGACTGGATAACTCCATGGAGTTACTCCAGTAAGACCCCCACTCAAGTCCCAGACAGTTATATAGCTCCCTCCATGAGTCACAACACCCACAAAGCCTACTTCACCAAACTGAAGGCAATCCAAATTTACCAAACAAATTAGTTATGGGGGATTTCAATTATCCCACCATCAACTGGGAAACCTCTAGCCCAAACTTGCTAGCACAAAACTACCTTGACTTTGTGAATTCAAATACCCTGGAGGAAATTGTCCATACTCCGACAAGAGGAACAAACATTCTAGATCGGGTCCTCACCAACATGTCAAATAGATGCACTGCTGCAACTGTAGAACCCTCATTAGTTTTAAGTGACCACAAATCAGTCACCTTCGAACTGACACAAACACCAGAACTCCCAAAAAGATGAAATCAGACAAAAAAACTTCACCAAGGCAAAGTATACCCTCCTAGGTAAAGATATAAATGCATTCCAAGTCCCACCCCAAGCTGAAAGTGGTAACTGCACCGAAGCTTACACTAAAGCCTTGTATAATCACTTGCATAAGTGTATAAACTTGGCTGTACCAGACAGAATCAAAGCCAGAGCCCTAAGTAAAATCAAGCTTCCATGCTGGACTTCCAGCATCAACAAACTCTACAATAAACGCAAAAAGTTGCTGTCTAAGAAAACAAAGACAAGGACCCAACAATTGAAAAGTACCATCCTCAACCTTAACAGGCAAATAAGATAACTTGTCAAATCATCCAAGACTTCCTTTGAGAGAAACCTAGCAAGTACTGCCAAGAATGACAATAAGGCCATTTACAGCTACATATGTAACCTAAAGAACTGGTGGCCAAAGGTATCACACACACTGACCCCACAGAGACAGAGAACCTGCTAGCAGATATGTTTGGTGAAAATTTCACTCTCTTATCCCCTCTTAAACAACCACTACCCCAACCTCCACCACCTTATATATCTGAATAGCAGGTCCTCAAAGCCCTGTCCAAGAGAAAGAACATGGCCGCTTTAGGACCAGATGACATCCCATCTTCTAAACAGGGTATACATGAACTAGCATCACCACTAAGTACCGTTTTCAATCATAGCCTACCCACAGGGTTTTTTTCCTGTGGAATGGAGAACAGCTACAGTTATTCCCCTCCACAAAAGTGGCCTAGCAACAGACCTGGGACATTAAAGACCCATAAGCCTGACCAGCCTCATCTGTAAGGCCATGGAACGTATCATTGTGGACCTCATAAATAAAAACATAGGTGAACTCCACACCCTGGACTCTACCCAATTCGGCTTTGTGAAGGGCATATCCTGCCTGTTAAATCTGGTGGCTTTCTTTGAAAATGCGACCAAGGCCATTGATGAGGGCAAATCTGTGCACATAATATACCTCGACTTGGCAAAGGCTTTCGACACAATCCCACATTCAGTCATTACTGATAAACTTAGCAAACTGAATGTAAACCCCTTCATTGTAAGATGGGCTACCAATTGGATCAAAAACTAGACACACACACTATCAAAGTGGGTGACACCACATCAAATCAGTAGACCTATTACCAGTGGGGTGTCATGGGGGTCAGTGCTCTGCCCCCAACTGTTTGGTATATATTTCTCAGAAATTCAGGTCAAAACTAAGGGGTCGTGGCTGACCACGTTTGCCAGCTACTGTAAACTAGGTGCGATCATTGAATCCCCATACTTCAGGATGGTCTCACACAGACCAGTTACTGGTGTATTAGTCATGGTCTCAAACTGAATGCAAAGAAATGTATCATCATTCCCTTCACATAAACAATGTCCCTTCACACTATCAAATCAAATCAACAGCAATACCCTAAGTACCCATGAAGTGGTAAGGGACCTGGGATCATAGGTTCACCTCTACCTTAACTTTGGCCACCACGTGTCTACCGTTGTAAGGAAAGTTTTCCATGTAGCTCACTTAATTAGTAAGGACATCACCTCAAGAGCAAAAGAAGTTATAACCCCCTATACGCAGCACTTATCTTGCCCATAACTGAGTATAATGCCCCATTCAGTATGTACTGTACTAGGCATGGGCAGCAATTAGAGAGAACTCAGGTTTCTAACAAAAACAAGATTAAGGCCCTCCAGTATGTGCCTTACACAAACCAACTAAAATCCCTGTCACGATACTTCATATTGTATAGGGGAGACTTATGCCTAGCCTAGAGAACAACCCAAGACCCAAACCTAATGAACTTAATGCATATCCATACATCAAATGGGTCAAGGGCTACCCATTACAGGGACTTGAATATGACCTGCGACTTAAATAGGACATGCTGGAGGGACAGATTTATCTCCTAGCAACTGCCACGTCTTTGGAACAGGCTATCAATTCATGTCAAACAGAGCACCTCTATGACAGTGTTCAAGAGGAACCTGGATGAGTGGTTGAGGCACCATAAATTCTTATGGGGATAGTGCCTACAACCCTCTTGGACATGGGCAGTCATCACTAAATGCTATCTTGGGTACTGACTAGTACCTCTATAGAATTGCACTGGGACAAAATGTTCAGGCTTAAAGTGACCTCTGGGTCGATAGCCTAGTAATCTACTGTGATCCTATGATGATGACGACAATGACTGTATCAGGTTTTCCCTTTCATCACATTTTTTCCATATGTCAGTTGGGGCCAAACAGAGTCTCGTTATCCAACAGGGAGATAAATTCACATTAACACCTTCAGGGAGGTTTTAATTATGGAGCTATACAAGTCTCCTCAAAAGAGATCCAGATCCAGATGCAGGAACTCCAGAGGAGGAATCTGGTTTGCCATAAGCACTTTTTAGGACATTAGGTCACCTGAGAAACAGCTGCAATAGAAGAGTTTAAAGAATTCTTCACCTCAGAAGAAGGAAGATTAGCCATTACCTTCAGCATGTTCTTAAAAGACACAAGCACAGGCTTTAACATATGAGGTTGGCATTTCAAAATTCTGAAAGCTAAAGTACTAGAACAACTGATTTTCTTACCCAGCTTATCCTTTGCTTCCCATCTTTGTCAGTAGGAATTGAATTAGGTTGTGTAACCTGTTTAGCTGCAATAGATTTGTTTAAAGGAATGATTGCTGGATCTACTTTATGACTAGAAAACGGGTACTGGGACATCTTGTATAACCAAGTAGACCTCTTGGGATGAAGAGATTGACCATCAAAAAGGCTTGATGCAGTGAGAAAAACATTCTCTAAAGCCGGCAATATAGGAAGGATCTGTGCAGTTTTAGGCATCCGTAGCTATAAAAAATCATAATACAGTTTCTGAGACATAGGAATCTCATTCTGATCCCACTGAAACACCTCTTCCATATTAGATAAAATTCCAGTGAAAGAAATTTTCATCAATAGGGAATTCTTAAACAATACCATCCTCAGAATCAGACAGCATAGGCTGAGAAGAAACTCCTGAGGCACGCCCTCCCCTACACTGACTGCTCTGAGGTAAAACCCTCCCTCCTGCACTGACTGCTCTGAGGTAAAACCCTTCCTCCTGCACTGACTGTTCTGAGTTACACTTGCTCCCCCCTACACTGACTGCTCTGAGGCACCCCCTCTCCTTATGCTTACTTCTCTGAGGTATTCTTTCCCCCATACTGCTCTGATATACACCCCTACCCGTGCAGCAACTGCTCTGTGGTACCCATCCCCTACCCTGACTGCTATGAGGTACCCCATCCCCCAACACTGACTATTATGAGGCACACTCCCCTTGCACTGACTGCTCTGAGGTACACCCCTCCCCCTACACTGACTGTTCTGAGGTACACCCCTCCCCTACACTGACTGTTCTGATGTACCTCTTCCCCTACACTCACTGCTCTGAGGTACTCCTCCCCCTACACTGACTGCTCTGAGGTATACCCCTCTCCCTTCAGTGACTGCTCTGAAGCACGTTTCTACCCCTACACTTACTGACCTGAGATACCCCTTCTCAGTACACTGCTATAAGTTAAACCCCCGCACTGCACTGACTGCTCTGCGATACACTCCCCTACGCTGACTGCTCTGAGGTACCACTCCCCTATACTGACTGCTCTGAGGTAACCCCTCCCCCTACACTAACTACTCAGAGTTACCACCTCCCCCCACACTGACTGCTCTGAGGTACTCCTCCCCCTACACTGATTGCTCTGAGGTAGACATCTCTCCCTACAATGACTGCTCTGAGGTACCCTTCCCCTACACTGATTGCTTTGAGGTACCCCCTCCCTCTACATTGATTGCTCTGAGGCACACCTCCCCCTACATTGAGTGCTCTGCGGTACACACATCCACCTACAATGACTGTTCTGAGGCACCCCACCCCCTACACTGCGTGCTCTGAGGTACACCCCTCCACGTACACTGACTGTTCTGTGGTACACCTTTCCACTACACTGATTGCCCTGAGGTACACCACTCCCCATACACTTAATTCTGTGAGGTACCCTCTGGACCTACACTGCTCTGAGGAACACCCCTCCCCTTGCACTGACTGCTCTGAGGTACCACACCCCTATACTGACTGCTATGAAGTACCTCATCTCACTACACTGACTGCTCTGAGGTACTCCTCCCCCTAAACTAACCAGTATGTGGTACCCCCTCCCCCTACACTGACTGCTCTGAGGTACCCCCTCCCCCTACACTGAGCTCTCTGAGGTACACCCCTCCAACTACACTGACTGTCTGATGTACCCCTCCCAACTACACTGACTGTCTGATGTACCCCTCCCGCTACACTGAGTGCTCTCAGGTACACCTCTCCTCTACACTGAATGCTCTGAGGTACACCCCTCCCCCTAAACTAACTGCTCTGAGGTACCCCTCCCCTATACTGAGTACTCTGAGGTGCACCCCTCCCCCAACACTGACTGCTCTGAGGTATACCCCTTCCCCCTACACTGACTGCTTTGAGGCATCCCTCACCCTGAACTAACTGCTCTGAGGTACACCCCTCCCCTACACTGAGCGCTCTGAGGTACACTCATCCCCCTACACTGAGTGCTCTGAGGTACACCACTCCTGACACTTACTTCTGTGAGGTACCCACTCCCTCCACACTTGCTGCTCTGAGGTACCCCCTCCTCTTACATTGGCTGCTCTGAGGTACACCCCTCCCACTACACTGATTACTGAGGCACTCCTCCCCCGACATGGACTGCTCTAAGGTACACCTCTCCCCATACACTAACTGCTCTGAGGTACCACTCCCCCATATTGACTGCTCTGAAGTACCTCATCCCACTACACTGACTGCTCTGAGGTACCACCTCCCCCTACACTGGCTGCTCTGAGGTACATCTTCCTCCATACTGAGTGCTCTGAGTTACACCCCTCCCCCCCCACAATGACTGCTCTGATGTACCCCTCCCCTACACTGATTGTTGTGAGGTACCCCGTCCCCCTACACTGACTGCTCTGAGGTGCCACTCCCCTATACTGACTGCTCTGAGGTACCTCATCCCAGTACACTAACTGCTCTAAGGTACTCCTCCGCCTACACTTAATTTTCTAAGGTACACCCCATCCCCAGCACAGACTGGCTCTGTGGTACCACTCCCCCTACAAGTACTGCTCTGAGATGCCCCCTCACCTACACTGAGCTCTCTGAGGTACCCATCCTCCTACAATGATGGATCTGAAGCACCTCTCCGACTACACTGACTGCTCTGATGTACCCCCTCCCCCTACACTTAATTTTCTAAGGTACACCCCTCCCACAGCACAGACTGCTCTGAGATACCACTCCTCCTACAAGTACTGCTCTGAGATACATCCACTGCCTACACTGAGTGCTCTGAGGTACCACTCCTTCTACAATGATGGATCTGAAGCACGTCTCCGACTACACTGACTGCTCTGAGGTACACCGCTCCTCCTACACGGAGTGCTCTGTATCCTTTCCAGTATACTGACTGCTCTGAGGTACACCCCTTCCCCTAAATTGACTACTCTGAGGTACCCCTCCCCTATACTGACTGCTCTGAGGTACAGCCCTCCTGCTACACTGAATGCTCTAAGGTGCCACTCCCCTATAGTGACTGCTCTGACGTACACCACTCCCCCTACACTCACTGCTTTGAGGTACCCCCACCCCCTACACTGGCTGCTCTGAGGTACCCTTTCCCCTATACTGAGTGCTCTGATGTACACCCCTCCCCTACACTGACTGCTCTAAGGTACCCCTCCCTCTACACTTATTTCTCTAAGGTACACCCCAACCACAGCACAGACTGCTCTGTGGTACCACTCCCCCTACAAGTACTGCTCTGACATACCCCCACTGCCTACACTGAGTGCTATGCGGTACCTCTCCTCCTACAATGATGGATCTAAAGCACGTCTCTGACTACAATGACTGCTCTGAGGTACACCCCTCCCCCTACACTGACTGCTCTGAGGTACACCCCTCCCCCTACACTGACTGCTCTGAGGTACAAAACTCCCCACACACTAACTGCTCTGAGGCACTGCTCATCCTGCACTAACTGCTCTGAGATACTACTTCCCTATACTGACTGCTCTGAGGTACCCCAACCCTCTACACTGAATGTTCTGAGGTACCCCCTCCTCCTACACTGCTTTGAGGCAGCCCCTTCCCTACACTTACTTCTCTAAGGTGCAGCCCTTCCCTCCACTGACTGCTCTGAGGTACACCTCTCCCACTACACTGATTGATCTGAGGCACCCCTCCCCCTACACCGACTGCTCTAAGGTACACCCCTCCCATACACTGAGTACTCGGATGTACACCTCTTCCCCTACACTGCGTTCTTTGAGGTACACCCCTCCAACTACACTGACTGTCTGATGTACCCCTCCCCCTATACTGAGTACTCTCAGGTACACCTCTCCTCTACACTGAATGCTCTCTGAGGTACATCTCTCCCCCTAAACTGACTGCTCTGAGGTATCCCTCCTCTATACTGAGTACTCTGAGGTGCACCCCTCCCCCTACACTGACTGCTCTGAGGTACACTCCCTCCCCTTACACTGACTGCTCTGAGGCACCCCTCACCCTGAACTAACTGCTCTGAGGTACACCCCTCCCCCTACACTGAGTGCTCTGAGGTACACCGCTCCCCCTACACTGAGTGCTCTAAGGTACACCACTCCCCTACACTTACTTCTGTGAGGTACCCCCTCCCCCCACACTAGCTGCTCTGAGGTACCCCCTCCCCTACACTGGCAGCTCTGAGGTACCCCTCCCCTATACTGAGTGCTCTAAGATACATCCCTCCCCTGACTGCTCTGAGGCACCCCGGACCTACACTTACTTCTCTAAGGTACACCTCTCCCCTGCACTGATTACTCTGAGGTACACCCCTCTCACTACACTGATTACTCTGAACCATTCCTCCCCCTACTCTGACTGCTCTAAGGTACACCCCTCCCCTACACTGAGTGCTCTGAGGTACACCTCTCCCCCTACACTGAGTGCTCTGAGGTACACCCCTCCCTCTACACTGTCTGATGTACCCCACCCCTACACTGAGTTCTCTGAGGTACACCTCTCCACCTACACAGACTGCTCTAAGGTACCACCTCCCCCTTACTCTGAATGCTCTGAGGCACCTCTCCCCTATACTTCTGTGAGGTACCCCTCCCCAACACCTGATGCTGTGAAATACCCCCTCCCGCTACAATGGTTGCTCTGAGGTACACCCTCCCCTATACAAGTGCTCTGAGGTACAAACCTTCCACTACACTGGCTGCTCTGAGGTACACACTCTCCTTCTACATTGACCACTCTGAGGCACCCCTCACCCTGAACTAACTGCTCTGAGGTACATCCCTCCCCTACACTGACTGCTCTGAGGAACACTCCTCCCCTACACTGCGTGCTCTGAGGTACACCACTCCCCTACGCTTACTTCTGTGAGGTACACTCTGCTCCTATACTGCTTTGAAGTACTCCACTCCCCCTGAACTGATAGTTCTGAGGTACCAATCCCCTATATTGACTGCTCTGAGGTACCCCAACTCCCTACACTAACTGCTCTGAGGTACCCCTCCCCCTGCACTGGTCTGAAGCACACCTCCCCTACACCTATTTCTCTAAGGTATATCTCTCCCTCTGCACTGACTGCTCTGAGGTACACCCCTCCCACTACATTGATTGCTCTGAGGCTCCCTCCCCTACACTGAGTGGTCTGAGGTACACTATTCCCCCTACACTGAGTGGTCTGAGGTACACCTCTCCACTACACCGAGTGTTCTGAGATATATCCCTCCCACTACACTGACTGTTCTGATGTACCCAGCCCCTACACTGACTGCCCTGAGGTACCCCTCCCCCTACATTGACTGCTCTGCGGTACACCCCCAACCTATACACCGAACGCTCTGTGGTACACCCCTACCCCTACACTGAGTGCTTTGAGGTAACCCCCTCCCCTTGTACAGACTGGTCTGGGGTATCCCTCTTCCTGCCCTGACTGCTCTGAGGTACCCCTTCCCTATACTGACTACTCTGAGGTACACCCTGCCCCATATACTAAATTCTCTAAGGTACTCCCCTCACCCTACACTGACTGCTCTGAGGTACACCTCTCCACCTACACTGAGTGCTCTGAGGTACACCCCTCCCCCTACACTGAGTGCCCTGAGATAACCCCCTCCCTGAACTGACTGTTCTGTGCTACCCCTATACTGCCTACTCTGAAGTACACTCTCTCCCCCCTACACTGACTGGTCTGAGGCTCCCCCTACAGTTACTTCTCTGAGGTACCCCCCACACTGACTAGTCTGAACTACCCTTCCCCTACACTGACTGCTCTGAGATACCCCTCTCCTATACTGAGTGCTCTGAGGTACACCTATCCTCCTACACTGAGTGCTTTGAAGTACACCCCTCCCACTACACTGACAGTTCTGATGTACCGCTCCCCCTACACTGACTGCTCTGAGGTACTCCTCCCCCTACACTGATTGCTCTGAGGTAGACATCTCTCCCTACAATGACTGCTCTGAGGTACCCTTCCCCTACACTGATTGCTTTGAGGTACCCCCTCCCTCTACATTGATTGCTCTGAGGCACACCTCCCCCTACATTGAGTGATCTGTGCTACACCCATCCACCTACAATGACTGTTCTGAGGCACCCCACCCCCTACACTGCGTGCTCTGAGGTACACCCCTCCACGTACACTGACTGTTCTGTGGTACACCTTTCCCCTACACTGATTGCCCTGAGGTACACCACTCCCCATACACTTAATTCTGTGAGGTACCCTCTGGACCTACACTGCTCTGAGGAACACCCCTCCCCTTGCACTGACTGCTCTGAGGTACCACACCCCTATACTGACTGCTATGAAGTACCTCATCTCACTACACTGACTGCTCTGAGGTACTCCTCCCCCTAAACTAACCAGTATGTGGTACCCCCTCCCCCTACACTGACTGCTCTGAGGTACCCCCTCCCCCTACACTGAGCTCTCTGAGGTACACCCCTCCAACTACACTGACTGTCTGATGTACCCCTCCCAACTACACTGACTGTCTGATGTACCCCTCCCGCTACACTGAGTGCTCTCAGGTACACCTCTCCTCTACACTGAATGCTCTGAGGTACACCCCTCCCCCTAAACTAACTGCTCTGAGGTACCCCTCCCCTATACTGAGTACTCTGAGGTGCACCCCTCCCCCAACACTGACTGCTCTGAGGTATACCCCTTCCCCCTACACTGACTGCTCTGAGGCACCCCTCACCCTGAACTAAATGCTGTAAGGTACACCCCTCCCCCTACACTGACTGCTTTGAGGCACCCCTCACCCTGAACTAACTGCTCTGAGGTACACCCCTCCCCTACACTGAGCGCTCTGAGGTACACCCATCCCCCTACACTGAGTGCTCTGAGGTACACCACTCCTGACACTTACTTCTGTGAGGTACCCACTCCCTCCACACTTGCTGCTCTGAGGTACCCCCTCCTCTTACATTGGCTGCTCTGAGGTACACCCCTCCCACTACACTGATTACTGAGGCACTCCTCCCCCGACATGGACTGCTCTAAGGTACACCTCTCCCAATACACTAACTGCTCTGAGGTACCACTCCCCCATATTGACTGCTCTGAAGTACCTCATCCCACTACACTGACTGCTCTGAAGTATCTCATCCCACTACACTGACTGCTCTGAGGTACCACCTCCCCCTACACTGGCTGCTCTGAGGTACATCTTCCTCCATACTGAGTGCTCTGAGTTACACCCCTCCCCCCCCCACAATGACTGCTCTGATGTACCCCTCCCCTACACTGATTGTTGTGAGGTACCCCGTCCCCCTACATTGACTGCTCTGAGGTGCCACTCCCCTATACTGACTGCTCTGAGGTACCTCATCCCAGTACACTAACTGCTCTAAGGTACTCCTCCGCCTACACTTAATTTTCTAAGGTACACCCCGTCCCCAGCACAGACTGGCTCTGTGGTACCACTCCCCCTACAAGTACTGCTCTGAGATGCCCCCTCACCTACACTGAGCTCTCTGAGGTACCCATCCTCCTACAATGATGGATCTGAAGCACCTCTCCGACTACACTGACTGCTCTGATGTACCCCCTCCCCCTACACTTAATTTTCTAAGGTACACCCCTCCCACAGCACAGACTGCTCTGAGATACCACTCCTCCTACAAGTACTGCTCTGAGATACATCCACTGCCTACACTGAGTGCTCTGAGGTACCACTCCTCCTACAGTGATGGATCTGAAGCACGTCTCCGACTACACTGACTGCTCTGAGGTACACCGCTCCTCCTACACTGAGTGCTCTGTATCCTTTCCAGTATACTGACTGCTCTGAGGTACACCCCTTCCCCTAAATTGACTACTCTGAGGTACCCCTCCCCTATACTGACTGCTCTGAGGTACAGCCCTCCTGCTACACTGAATGCTCTAAGGTGCCACTCCCCTATAGTGACTGCTCTGACGTACACCACTCCCCCTACACTCACTGCTTTGAGGTACCCCCACCCCCTACACTGGCTGCTCTGAGGTACCCTTTCCCCTATACTGAGTGCTCTGATGTACACCCTCCCCTACACTGACTGCTCTAAGGCTACCCTCCCTCTACACTTATTTCTCTAAGGTACACCCCAACCACAGCACAGACTGCTCTGTGGTACCACTCCCCCTACAAGTACTGCTCTGACATACCCCCACTGCCTACACTGAGTGCTATGCGGTACCGCTCCTCCTACAATGATGGATCTAAAGCACGTCTCTGACTACAATGACTGCTCTGAGGTACACCCCTCCCCCTACACTGACTGCTCTGAGGTACACCCCTCCCCCTACACTGACTGCTCTGAGGTACAAAACTCCCCACACACTAACTGCTCTGAGGCACTGCTCATCCTGCACTAACTGCTCTGAGATACTACTTCCCTATACTGACTGCTCTGAGGTACCCCAACCCTCTACACTGAATGTTCTGAGGTACCCCCTCCTCCTACACTGCTTTGAGGCAGCCCCTTCCCTACACTTACTTCTAAGGTGCAGCCCTTCCCTCCACTGACTGCTCTGAGGTACACCTCTCCCACTACACTGATTGATCTGAGGCACCCCTCCCCCTACACCGACTGCTCTAAGGTACACCCCTCCCATACACTGAGTACTCGGATGTACACCTCTTCCCCTACACTGCGTTCTTTGAGGTACACCCCTCCAACTACACTGACTGTCTGATGTACCCCTCCTCCTATACTGAGTACTCTCAGGTACACCTCTCCTCTACACTGAATGCTCTCTGAGGTACATCTCTCCCCCTAAACTGACTGCTCTGAGGTATCCCTCCTCTATACTAAGTACTCTGAGGTGCACCCCTCCCCCTACACTGACTGCTCTGAGGTACACTCCCTCCCCTTACACTGACTGCTCTGAGGCACCCCTCACCCTGAACTAACTGCTCTGAGGTACACCGCTCCCCCTACACTGAGTGCTCTAAAGTACACCACTCCCCTACACTTACTTCTGTGAGGTACCCCCTCCCCCCACACTAGCTGCTCTGAGGTACCCCCTCCCCTACACTGGCAGCTCTGAGGTACCCCTCCCCTATACTGAGTGCTCTAAGGTACATCCCTCCCCTGACTGCTCTGAGGCACCCTGGACCTACACTTACTTCTCTAAGGTACACCTCTCCCCTGCACTGATTACTCTGAGGTACACCCCTCTCACTACACTGATTACTCTGAACCATTCCTCCCCCTACTCTGACTGCTCTAAGGTACACCCCTCCCCTACGCTGAGTGCTCTGAGGTACACCTCTCCCCCTACACTGAGTGCTCTGAGGTACACCCCTCCCACTACACTGTCTGATGTACCCCACCCCTACACTGAGTTCTCTGAGGTACACCTCTCCACCTACACAGACTGCTCTAAGGTACCACCTCCCCCTTACTCTGAATGCTCTGAGGCACCTCTCCCCTATACTTCTGTGAGGTACCCCTCCCCAACACCTGATGCTGTGAAATACCCCCTCCCGCTACAATGGTTGCTCTGAGGTACACCCTCCCCTATACAAGTGCTCTGAGGTACAAACCTCCCACTACACTGACTGCTCTGAGGTACACACCCTCATTCTACATTGACCACTCTGAGGCACCCCTCACCCTGAACTAACTGCTCTGAGGTACATCCCTCCCCTACACTGACTGCTCTGAGGAACACCCCTCCCCTACACTGCGTGCTCTGAGGTACACCACTCCCCTACGCTTACTTCTGTGAGGTACACTCTGCTCCTATACTGCTTTGAGGTACTCCACTCCCCCTGAACTGATAGTTCTGAGGTACCAATCCCCTATATTGACTGCTCTGAGGTACCCCAACTCCCTACACTAACTGCTCTGAGGTACCCCTCCCCCTGCACTGGTCTGAAGCACACCTCCCCTACACCTATTTCTCTAAGGTATATCTCTCCCTCTGCACTGACTGCTCTGAGGTACACCCCTCCCACTACATTGATTGCTCTGAGGCTCCCTCCCCTACACTGAGTGGTCTGAGGTACACTATTCCCCCTACACTGAGTGGTCTGAGGTACACCTCTCCACTACACCGAGTGTTCTGAGATATATCCCTCCCACTACACTGACTGTTCTGATGTACCCAGCCCCTACACTGACTGCCCTGAGGTACCCCTCCCCCTACATTGACTGCTCTGCGGTACACCCCCAACCTATACACCGAACGCTCTGTGGTACACCCCTACCCCTACACTGAGTGCTTTGAGGTAACCCCCTCCCCTTGTACAGACTGGTCTGAGGTATCCCTCTTCCTGCCCTGACTGCTCTGAGGTACCCCTTCCCTATACTGACTACTCTGAGGTACACCCTGCCCCATATACTAAATTCTCTAAGGTACTCCCCTCACCCTACACTGACTGCTCTGAGGTACACCTCTCCACCTACACTGAGTGCTCTGAGGTACACCCCTCCCCCTACACTGAGTGCCCTGAGATAACCCCCTCCCTGAACTGACTGTTCTGTGCTACCCCTATACTGCCTACTCTGAAGTACACTCTCTCCCCCCTACACTGACTGGTCTGAGGCTCCCCCTACAGTTACTTCTCTGAGGTACCCCCCACACTGACTAGTCTGAACTACCCTTCCCCTACACTGACTGCTCTGAGATACCCCTCTCCTATACTGAGTGCTCTGAGGTACACCTATCCTCCTACACTGAGTGCTTTGAAGTACACCCCTCCCACTACACTGACAGTTCTGATGTACCGCTCCCCCTACACTGACTGCTCTGAGGTACCCACTCCCCCTACACAAACTGCTCTGAGTACACCCCTCCCCATACACTAAATGCTCTGAGGTAACCCCTTCTCCAATGCTGAGTGCTCTAAGGTACACCCCCTTACCCTGTACTGATTGTTCTGAGGTATCCCTCCCCCTACACTGACTGCTCTGAGCTAAAACCCGCCCTTCTGCACTGACTGCACTGAGTTTCACCGCTCTCCCCTATATTGACTGCTCTGAGGCACCCCCTCTCCTTATGCTTACTTCTCTGAGGTACTCCTTCCCACATACTTCTCTCAGGTACAGCCCTACCCTTGCAATGACTGCTCTGTGGTACCCCTCCTCTACACTGACTGCTATGAGGTACCCCATCCCCCAACACTGACTACTCTATGGCACCCTCCCATTGCACTGACTGCTCTGAGGTAAACCCCTCCCCCAACAAAGATTGCTCTGAGGTACACCCCTTCCCTACACTGACTGTTCTGATGTACCTCTCCCCCTACACTCACTGCTCTGAGGTACTCCTCCCACTACACTGACTGCTCTGAGGGACAGCCCTCCCCCTACATTGACTACTCTGAAGTACACTCCTACCACAACACTTACTGCTCTGAGGTACTCCCTCCCAGTATACTGCTCTAAGTCCCCCCCCAGCCCCTGCACTGACTGCTCTGAGATACTTCTCCCCTATACTGACTGCTCTGAGGTACCACTCCCCTATACTGACTGCTCTGAGATACTTCTCCCCTATACTGACTGCTCTGAGGTACCACTCCCCTATACTGACTGCTCTGAGGTACCACTCCCCTATACTGATTGCTCTGAGGTACAACTCTCCTATACTGACTGCTCTGAGATACCTCCTCCCCCTACACTGACTGCTCTGAAGCACCTCTCACCCTGAACTAACTGCTCTGAGGTACACCTCTCCCCTATACTGGCTGCTCTGAGGTACCCCTTCCTCTATACTGAGTATTCTGGGTTACACCCATAGCCCCTACAATGACAGCTCAGAGGTACACATCCCCTACACTGGCAGTTCTGAGGTACACCCTTCCCCCTGCACTGAATGCTCTGAGGTACACCACTCCCCCTACATTTACTTCTGTGAGGCACCATCTGCCCCTACACTGCTCTGAGGAACACCCCTCCCCCTGCACTGACTTCTCTGAGGTACCACTCCTCCATACTGACTGCTCTGAGGTACCTCATCCCACACTGACTGCTCTGAGGTACCGCTCCCCCTACACTTACGTCTCTAAGGCACACCCCTCCCCCTGCACTGACTGCTCTGAGGTACCCCTCCCCCTACATGTACTGCTCTGAGGTACCCCCTCCGCCTGCACTGAGTGCTCTGAGGTACCCCTTCTCCTACAATGATGGCTCTGAAGCACCTCTCTGACTACACTGACAGCTCTGAGGTACACCCCCTTCTGCTATACTGAGTGCTGTGAGGTACACCCCTCCACCTAAACTGACTGCTCTGAGGTACATCCCTTTACATACACTCAGTGCTCTGAGATATCCTTCCCCCTACACTGACTGCTCTGAAGTACACCTCTCCCTCTACACTGACTGCTCTGAGGTACCTCTTCCTATACTGACTGCTATGAGGTACACCCCTAACCCCTACACTGATGCACTGAGGACCCCTCCCCTATACGTCTGTGAGGTACCCCCTCCCCTACACTGGCTGCTCTGAGGTACACCCCTACACTGACTGCTCTGATGTACACACCTCCCCACACACGGACTACTCTGACTCTGGGGCACCCTTCAACCTGCACTAACTGCTCTGAGATACCACTCCACTATGCTGACTGCTCTGAGGTACCCCAACCCCCTACACTGACTGTTCTGATGTACCCCCTCCCCCTACACTGCCCTAAGGCACCACTGTCATACACTTACTTCTCTAAGGTACACTTCGCCCCTGCACTGACTGCTCTGAGGTACACCCCTCCGACTAGAGTGATTCCTCTGAGGCACCCCTCCTCCTACACATACTGCCCTGAGGTACACCCCTCCCCTACACTGAGTGCTCTGAAATACACCTCTCCACCTATGCTGAGTGCTTTGAGGTACACCCCTCCCACTACACTGACTCCTTTGAGATACCCTTCCCCTATACTGACTGCTCTGAGGTACACCCCCCCACTACACTGACTATCTGATATACCCCTCCCCTACACTGAGTGCTCTGAGGTACACCTCTCCCCTACACTGAATTCTCTGAGGTACACCCCTCCCCCTAAACTGACTGCTTTAAGGTACCCCTCCACTATACTGACTGCTATGAGATTCACCCCTCCCCCTACTCTGACTGTTCTAAGGTACCCCTCCTCCCTACACTGATGCTCTGATGTACCCCTCCCCCTATGCATCTATGAGGTACCCCCTCACCCTACACTGGCTGCTCTGAGGTACTACTCCCCATACACTGGCTGCTCTGAGGTACCCCCTCCCCTATACTGAGTGCTCTGAGGTACACTCCTCCCCCTACACTGACTGTTCTGTGGTACACTGCTTCCCAAACACTGTCTACTCTGAGGCACCCATCAACTTGCACTAACTGCTCTGAGATACCACTCCACTATGCTGACTGCTCTGAGGTACCCCAACCTCCTACACTGACTGTTCTGAGGTACCCCCTCCCCCTACACTGCTCTGAGGCACCCCTCCCCTACACTTACTTCTTTGTGTACACCCCACCTCTACACCGACTGCTCAGACATACACCCCTTCCACTACAGAGATTGCTCTGAATCACCCCTCACCCTATAATGACTGCTCTGAGGTACAACGCTCCCCTACACTGAGTGCTCTGAAGTACCCCTCCCCTACACTGACTACTCTGAGGTACACCCCCTCCCCTACACTGACTGCTCTAAGGTACCCCAGCCCCTACACTGAATGCTCTAAGGCACTCCTCCTCCTGTACTTCTGAGAGGTACCCCCTTCCCCTACACTGGCTGCTCTGAGAGGTAGCCCCTCCCTCTGCACTGCTCTCAGGCACACTTCCTCCTACACTTACATCTCTTTGGTACGTCTCTCCCCATGCACTAACTGCTCTGAGGTACACCCCTCCCACTACACTGACTGCTCTGAGGCTCCCCTCCCCTACACTGACTGCTCTGAGGTACATTGCTCCCCCTACACTGAGTGCTCAATGGTACACCACTCCCCCTAAACTGACTCCTCTGAGGTACTCCTCCCCTATACTGACTGCTCTGAGGTACACCGCTCCACCTACACTGACTGCTCTAAGGTACCCCACCACCCTACACAGAATGCTATGAGGCACCCCCTATACTTCTGTGAGGTACCCCCTTCCCCTACACTGGCTGCCCTGAGGTACCCCCTCCCATATACTGAGTGCTCTGAAGAACACCCCTCCCCTACACTGACTGATCTGAGGTACACCCCCTACCCTAGACTGACTGTTCTGAGGCACCCCTTAACCTGGACATACTGCTCTGTGGCACACCCCTCACATTACACTGACTTTCTGATGTATCCCTTCCCCTACACTCTGAGGTGCACCCCTCCGATACGCTTAGTTCTGTGAGGTACCCCCTGCCCTTACTCTGATCTGAAGTACTCCCCTCTCCCTGAACTGACTGTTCTGAGGTACCACTCCCCTATACTGACTGCGCTGACATACACCAATTCCCTACAATGACTGCTCTGAGGTATGACCCTCCCACTACAGTGAGTGCTCTGAGGTATACCCCCCCCCACACTGACCGCTCTGAGGTATCCCCTACCCCTAAACTGACTGCGTTAAGGTACACCGCTCCCCCTACACTGAGTGCTCTGAAGTACACCCCTCCCCCCCACACTGACTGCTATGAGGTACCCCCTCCCCTACACTGACTGCTCTAAGGTACACCCCTCGCCTACACTGATTGCTCTGACATACACCTCTCCCCCTACACTGACTGCTCTGAGGTACACCCCTCCCCACACACTGATTACACTGAGGCACCCTTCCCCCTGAACTAACTGCTCTGAGATACCACTACACTACGCTGACTGCTCTGGGGTACCCCAACCCCCTACACTGACTGCTCTGAGGTACCTCCTCCCCCACACTGCTTGAAGGCACCCTCCCCTACACTTATTTCTCTAAGGTACACTCCGCGCTGAACTGACTGCACTGAGGTAGACCCCTCCCACTACAGTGATTGCTCTGAGGCACCCCTCCCCCTACACTGACTGCTCTGAAGCACCTCTCACCCTGAACTAATTGCTCTAAGGTACACCCCTCCACTACACCGAGTGCTCTGAAGTACACCTCTCCCACTGACTGCTCTAAGGTACACCCATTCCCACCAAACTAACTGCTCTGAGGCACCCTGAACTAACTGCTCTGAGGTACACACCTCCTCCTACACTGAGTGTTCTGAGGTACACCTCTCCCCTACACTGAGTGCTCTGAGCTACACCCTTCCCGCTACATTGACTCCCCCTACAATGAATACACCCCTCCCCCTAAACTGACTGCTCTGAGGTACCCCTCCCCTATACTGACGGCTCTGAGGTTCACCCATCCCCTACACTGACTGCACTCAGGTACTCCTCCACCTACACTGAACGCTCTGATGCACCCCTCCCCCTATACTTCTGTGAGGTACCCACTCCCCCTACACTTGCTGCTTTGAGTTATCCTCTCCTCTGTACTGAGTGCTCTGAGGTACACCCCTCCCCCTACACTGACTGCTCTGAGGTACATCCCTTCACCCTACACTGATTGCTCTGAGGCACCCCTCACCCTGAACTAACTGCTCAGAGGTACAACCCTTCCCTTACACTGAGTTCTCTGAGGTGCAACCCTCCCTCTACACTCAGTGCTCTGAAGTACACCCCTCCAATACACTTACTTCTGTGAGGTACTCCCTGCCCCTACACAGTTCTGAAGTTCTCCCCTCTGCCTGAACTGACTGTTCTGAGGTACCACTCCCTTATACTGACTGCTCTGAGGTACCCCAACTCCCTACACTGACTGTTCTGAGGTACCCCTCCCAATGCACTGCTCTGAGGCACACCTCCCCTACATTTACTTCTCTAAGGTACCTCTCTCCCCCTGCACTGACTGCTCTTAGGTACACCGCTCCCATTACACTGACTGCATTAAGGCTTCCCTCCCCCTACACTGACTATTCTGAGGTACACCACTCCCCCTACACTGAGTGCTCTGAGGTATATCTCTCCCCCTATACTGACTGCTCTGAGGTACACCTCTCCCTGTACACTGAATGCTCTGTGTTATACCCCTCCCTCTACACTGAGTGCTCTGAAGTAAACCCCTGCCCCTGTACAGACTGCTCTGAGGTATCCCTCCTCCTGCCTTGACTGCTCTGAGGTGCCCCTCCTGTATAGTGACTTCTCTGAAGTACACCTCTTCCCCCTACAGTGAGTGCTCTGAGGTACACCCCTCCAAGTACACTGAATGCTCTGAGGTACTGCCCTCCCCCTACACTTAGTGGTCTGTACTAACCCCCTCCCCCTGTACTGACATCTCTGAGGTGTTCGGGTCTATATTAAATCAGAGAATGCTTAAAATAGTGAACACTGATTTATCGACCCTTTAAAAGTGAAAACTTGAAATCCCAAATAAACATAACAGCAATTTATTTTTCCCCAGGGAAAAAATCACTGGGTCGTTTTCAGGAATTTGCTATTTCCTCCAATGTGATGCGATCTCAGACTTGGTATATTTAAGTAGGAGGGTGTGGGGGGTGAAGCCCCCCACTTCAGTGTTTTGAAGTTTTTTCTTTTTTCTTTTTTGTGGAACCTGTTCCGTGTCTTCGGGATTTCAAGCATTCACTTTTAAAGGGTCAATAAATCAGCATTCACTTTTCTAAGCATTCGCTGATTTAATATAGAATCAGGCATCCCTCCCCCTGCACTGACTGCTCTGAGTTACCCCTCCCCTATACTGCCTTCTCTGAAGTACACTCCCTACCCCTACACTGACTGCTGTGAGACACCCCCCTAGATTTACTTTTCTGAGGTAGCTCCCACACTGACTAGTCTGAGCTACCCTTCCCCTACACTGACTGCTCTAAGATACCCCCCTGCACTAACTGCTCTCAGGTACACTCCTCACCCCTACACCGAGTGCTCTGAGGTACACACCTTCCTCTACACTAACGGTTCTGAGGTACACCCCTCTCTGTACACTCAATGCTCTGTGGTACAACCCACCCCCTACACTGAGTGCTCAGAGGTAACCACATCCCCCTGTACAGACTGCTCTGAGGTATCTCTGTTCCTGTCCTGAGTGTTCTGAGGTACCCCTTCCCCTATACTGACTACTCTGAAGTACACCCCTTCCCCCCACACTGAATGCTCTGAGGCTCCCCTCCCCTATACTTCTGTGAGGTACCCCCTCCCCCCCACTGGCTGCTCTTAGGTACTCCTCCCCATACACTGGCTGCTCTGAGGACCCCTTCTCCTATACTGAGTGTTCTGAGGTACTACCCTCCCCACACACTGACTACTCTGACGCACCCCTCACTTTGCACTAACTGCTCTGAGATACCACTCCACTATGCTGACTGCTCTAAGGTACCCTGACCTTCTACACTGACTGTTCTGTGGTACCCCTCCCCTACACTGCTCTGATGTACCCCTCACCTACACTTACTTCTCCAAAGTCACCCCGCCCCTGCACCAACTGCTCTGAGGTACACCCTTCCCACTACAGCGATTGCTCTGAATCACCCCTCACCCTACAACGACTGCTCTGAGTACAATGCTCCCCTACACTGAATGCTCTGAGGTACACCTCTCTCCCTTCATTGAATGCTCTGTGGTACACCCCTCCAACTGCAATGACTGTCTGATGTACCCTCCCCCTACACTGAGTGCTCTGAGGTACACCTTACCCCCTTCATTGACTGCTCTGAGGTCATCCCTCCCCCTAAACTGACTGTTCTGAAGTACCCCTCCCCTACACTGACTACTCTGAGGTACACCCTTCCCCTACAGTGACTGCTCTAAGGTACCCCACGCCCTACACTGAATGCTCTGAGGCACCCCTCCCCCCCTACTTCTGTGAGTTACCCCCTCCCCCTACACTGGCTGCTCTGAGGTACTCCCTCCCCTATACCGAGTGCTCTGAGGTACACCCCTCCCCTACACTGACTGCTCTGAGCTACACCTCCTACTTTACACTAACTGCTCTGAGGCACTCCTTATCCTGAACTTACTGCTCTGAGGTATATGCCTTCCACTGCACTGAGTGCTCTGAGGTACACCGCTCCCATTACACTGACTACACTGAGGCTCCCCTCCCCCTACACTGACTGTTCCGAGGCACACCGCTCCCCCTACACTGAGTGCTCTGAGGTACACCTCTCCCCCTACACTGAGTGCTCTGAGGTACACGCCTCCCACTACACTGGCTGTTGTGATGTACCCCTCTCCCTACACTGACTGCCCTGAAGTACCACATCCCCCATACACTGACTGCTCTGAGGTAAACCCCTCCCTGTACACTGAATACTCTGTGTTACACCCCTCCCCTTACACTGAGTGCTCTGGAGTAAACCCCTGACCATGTACAGACTGATCAGAGGTATCCCACCTCCTCCCTTGAATGCTCTGAGGTACCTCTCCCATATAGTGACTACTCTGAAGTAGACCCCTTCCCCCCTACACTGACTACTCTGAGGTACACCCCTGCCCATACACTGAATGCTCTGAGGTACTCCCCTCCCCCTACACTTAGTGGTCTGAGGTAACCACGTACCCCTGTACTGACTGCTCAGAGGTATTCGGGTCTATATTAAATCAGTGAATGCTTAAAATAGCGAACACTGATTTAGCTACCCTTTAAAAGTGAAAGCTTGAAATCTCAAAGATACAGAACAGCAAAAAAGCAGTGGGCTGTTTTCAGGAATTTGCTATTTCCTCCACTGTGGTGCGATCTCGAAGTTGGTATATTTAAGTAGGGGGTGTGGGGGGCAGCTCCCCACACTGGGTGATGGGGGGTGAAGCCCCCACTTTATTGTTTTGAAGGTATTTTTTTTTTTTTTTTTTTGTGGAACCTGTTCCATGTCTTTGGGATTTCAAACATTCACTTTTAAAGGGTCGATAAATCAGTATTCGCTATTTTAAGCATTCGCTGATTTAATATAGACCCAGGTATCCCTCCCCCTGCACTGACTGCTCTGAGTTACCCCTCCCCTATACTGCCTTCCCTGAAGTACACCTGCCTCCCCCTACACTGACTGCTCTGAGGCACGCCCCTACATTTACTTCTCTGAGGTACCCCCCACACTGACTAGTCTGAGCTACCCTTCCTCTACGCTGACTGCTTTGAGATACCCATCCCCCTGCACTAACTGCTCTGTGGTACATCCCTCCCCCTACATTGAGTGCTTTGAGGTAACCACCTCCCCCTGTACAGACTGCTGTGAGGTACACCCCTTCCCCCCTACACTGACTGCTCTGAGGTAGACCCCACCCCATACACTAAATGCTCTGAGGTACTCCCGTCCCCCTACACTGACTGCTCTGAGACTCACCTCCCCCTACACTGACTGCTCTGAACTACACCGCTCATCCTACACGGAGTGCTCTGAGGTAAACCTCTCCTCCTACACTGAGTCCTCTGAGGTACACCCCTCCCATTACAATAACTGTCTGATGTACCCCTCCACCTACACTGAGTGCTCTGAAGTACCCCTCCCCTACACTGACTACTCTGAGGTACACCCCTCCTCTACACTGACCGCTCTAAGGTACCCCACCCCTATATACTGAATGCCCTGAGGCACCCCTCCCCCTGTACTTCTGTGAGGTACGCCATCCCCCTACACTGGCTGCTCTGAGGTACACTCCCTACCCTACACTGATTGCTTTGAGGCACCCCTCACCCTGAACTAACTGCTCTGGGGTACATCCCTCCCCCTACACTGAGTGCTCTGAGGTACACCCCTCCCACTATACTGACTGTCTGATGTATACCTCCCAATATACTGTTTACTCTGAGGTACACCCCTCTGATGCATGTAGTTCTGTGAGGTACCCCTGCCCCTACTCTGCTCTGAGGTACTCCCCTCCCCCTGAACTGACTGCTTTGAGGTACCACTCCCCTATACTGACTCTGCTGAGGTACACCAACTCTCCACACCGACTACTCTGAGGTACACCCCTCCCCCTACACTGACAGCTCTAAGATACCCCACCCCCTGCACTGAATGCTCTGAGGAACCCCTCCCCTGAATTTCTGTGAGGTACCCCCTCCCCATACACTGGCTGCTCTGAGGTAGCCCCTCCCGTATATTGAGTGCTCTGAGGTACACCCCTCCCCTTACACTGACTGCTCTGAGGTACACCCCCTACCCTAAACTGACTGCTCTGAGGCACCCCTCACCCTGAACTAACTGCTCTGAGGTACATCCCTCCCCTACACTGAGTGCTCTGAGGTACACCCCTCCCACTACACTAACTGTCTGACGTATCCCTCCCAATGCACTGTTTACTCTGAGGTACATCCCTCTGATACATGTAGTTCTGTGAGGTACCCCCTGTACTTCTGTGAAGTACCCCCTCCCCCTACACTGGCTGCTATGAGGTACCTCCTCCCGTATACTGAGTGCTCTGAGGTACACCCCTCCGCTTACACTGACTGCTCTGAGGTACACCCCCTACCCTACACTGACTGTTCTGAGGCACCCCTCACCCTGCACTAACTGCTTTGAGGTACATCCCTCCCCCTACATCCCACCCCCTACACTGAGTGTTCTGAGGTACACCCCTCCCTGTACACTGAATGCTCTGTGATACGCCCATCCCCTGCACTGCTCTGAGGAACCCTTCCCCTATAATGACTGATCTGTTGTACACCCCTCCTACTAAACTGACTGCTCTGAGGTATGCCTCCCCTATAATGACTGCTATGAGGTACACCCCTTCCACTAGACTGACTGCTCTGAGGTGCCCCTCCCCTACACTGATTGCTCTGAGGTACACCCCTCCCCCTACACTGAATGCTCTGAGGCTCTTCTCCCCTATACTTCTGTGAGGTACCTCCTCCCCCTACACTGGCTGCTTTGAGGTACTCCTCCCCATACACTGGCTGCTCTGAGGTACCCCCTCCCCTATACTGAGTGCTCTGAGGTACACCACTCCCCCAACACTGACTGCTCTGAGGTCCAACCCTCCTCACACACTGACTACTCTGAGGGACCCCTCACCCTGGACTAACTGCTCTGAGATACCACTCCACTATGCTGACTGCTCTGAGGTACCCCAACCTCCTACACTGACTGCTCTGAGGTACATACCTCCCTCTAAACTGACTTATCTGAAGTACCCCTCCCCTCCCTCTAAACTGACTTATCTAAAGTACCCCTCCCCTACACTGACTACTCTGAGGTACACCCTCTACCCTACACTGACTGCTCTGAGGCACCCCTTACCCTGAACTTACTGCTCTGAGGTACATGCCTCCCCATACACTGAGTGGTCTGAGGTACACCCTCTACCCTACATTGACTGCTCTGAGGCACCCCTTACCCTGAACTTACTGCTCTGAGGTACATGCCTCACCCTACACTGAGTGCTCTGAGGTACACCACTCCCATTACACTTGACTTTCTGATGTATCCCTCCCCATACACTGAGTGCTCTGAGGTAAACTCCTCTGATACACTTAGTTCTGTGAGGTACTCCCACCCCTACTCTGCTCTGAGTTACTCCCTTCCCCCTGAACTGGCTGTTATGAGGTACCACTTCCCTATACTGACTGCACTGAGGTAGACCAACTCCCTACACTGACTGTTCTGAGGAACCCCTCCCCCTGCACTGTTCTCAGGCACACTTCCTCCTACACTTAATTCTCTATGGTACATCTCTCCCCATGCACCGACTGCTCTGAGGTACACCCCTCCCACTACACTGACTGCTCTGAGGCTCCCCATCCCCTACACTGACTACTCTGAGGTACACCACTTCCCCTACACTGACTGCTCTGAGGTATTCCTCTTCCCCTACACTGAGTGCTCTGAGGTACACCCCTCCCACTGCACTGACTGTTGTGATGTACTCCTCCCCCCACACTGACTGCCCTGAGGTACCCCCTCCCCTACACTGACTGCTCTGAGGTACACTCCTCCCCAACACCTAGTGCTCTGAGGTACACCTCACTCTGCACTAACTGCTCTGAGGTACCACTACACTATGCTGACTGCTCTGGGGTACCCCAACCCCCTACACTGACTGCTCTGAGGTATCCCCTCCCCTACACTGCTCAAAGACACCTTCCCCTACACTTACTTCTCTAAGGTACACCCTGCACCTGCACTGACTGCACTGAGGTACACTACTCCCACTGTACTGATTGCTCTGACGCACCCCTCCCCCTACACTGACTGCTCTGAAGCACCTCTCACCCTGAACTAACTGCTCTAAGGTACAACTCTCCACTACACTGAGTTCTCTGAGGTATACCCCTCCCCCTACACCTACTGCTCTGAGGTAAACCCCTCCCCTTACACTGAGTGCTCTGAGGTACACTTCTCCCCTACACTGAGTGCTCTGAGGGACACCCCTCCCACTACACTGAGTACTCTCAGGTACAGCTCTCCCCCTACACTGACTGCTCTGAGGTACCTCCTCCTCTACACGGCTCGAAGGCACCCTCCCCTACACTTACTTCTCTAAGGAAGACCCCACCCCTGCACTGACTGCAATGAGGTACACCACTCCCACTACACTGATTGTTCTGAGGCACGCCTTCCCCTACACTGACTGCTCTGAAGCACCTCTCACCCTGAACTAACTACTCTAAGGTACACCTCTCCACTACACTGAGTGCTCTGAGGTACACCACTCCCCCTACACGGAGTGCTCTGAGGTACACCCCTCCCACTACACTGACTGTCTGACATACCCCTCCCCCTACACTGAGTGCTCTGAGGTACACCTCTCCCCTACACTGAATGCTCTGAGGTTCATCCATCCCCCTACACTGACTGTACTCAGGTACTCCTCCCCCTACATTGAACGCTCTGATGCACCCCTTCCCCTATACTTCTGTTAGGTACCTACTCACCCTACACTGGCTGCTCTGAGTTACCCCCTCCGCTATACTGAGTGCTCTGATGTACACCACTCCCCCTACACTGACTGCTCTAAAGTATATCCCTTCCCCCTACAATGACTGCTCTGAGGCACTTCTCAGCCTGAACTCACTGCTCAGATGTACACCCCTCCCCCTACACTAAGTGCTCTGAGGTAAACCCCTCCAATCCACATACTTCTCTGTGGAACCCACCGCCCCTACACTGCTTTAAGGTACTCCTCTCCCTCTGAACTGACTGTTCTGAGGTACCAATCCTTTATACTGACTGCTATGAGGTACCCCAACTCCCTATGCCGACTGTTCTGAGGTAGCCCTGCCCCTGCACTGCTCTGAGGCACACCTCCCCAACACTTACTTCTCTAAGATACATCCCTCCCCATACACTGATTGCTCTGAGGTACACCCCTCCCGTTACACTGACTGCACTGAGGCTCCCCTCCTCCTACACTGACCGTTCTGAGGTACACAGTTCCCCCAACAGTGAACACTATGAGGTAGACCTCTCCCCCTACACTGAGTGCTCTGAGGTACACCCCTCCCACTACACTGACTGTTCTGATGTGCCCCTCCCCCTACACTGACTGTCCTAAGGTACCCACTCCGCCTACAATGACTGCTTTGAGGTATACCCCTACCTGTACACTGAATGCTCAGAGGTACACCGCTCCCTCAATGCTGAGTGCTCTGAAGTAAACCCCTCGCCCTGTACAAAGTGCTATGAGGAATCCCTCCTCCTGCCTTGACTGCTCTGAGGTACCCCTCCCATATAGTGACTACTCTGAAGTACACCCCTTCCCCCCTACACTGACTGCTCTGAGGTACACCCCTCCCCGTACACTGAATGCTCTGAGGTACTCCCCTCCCCCTACACTTAGTGGTCTGAGGTAACCCCCTCCCCCTGTACTGACTGCTCTGAAGTATCCGGGTCTATATTAAATCAGTGAATGTTTAAAATAGCGAACACTGATTTATCGACCCTTTAAAAGTGAAAGCTTGAAATCCCAAAGACACAGAACAGCGATTTTTTTTCCCAGGGGAAAAAAATCGCTGAGACGTTTTTGGGAATTTGCTATTTCCTCCACTGGGGTGCGATCTCAGAGTTGGTATATTTATGTGGAGGGCAACCCCCCACATTGGAGTTATGGGGGGTGAAGCCCCCCCCCCCCACTTTAGTGCTTTGTTCATTTTTTTTTTTTTTTTTTTGTGGAACCTGGTCTGTGCCTTTGGGACTTCAAGCATTCACTTTTAAAGGGTCAGAATAAATGTGTGTGAATGAGAGGGAGGACACAGGAATGGTGAGGATGCAGGGAGTTGAGGTGGCAAAGGTGATTGAGTTTAAGTACTTGGGATCAACAGTTCAGAGTAATGGTGAGTGTGGAAGACAGATGAAGAAGAGAGTACAGGCAGGATGGAGTGGGTGGAGAAGAGTGTCAGGAGTGATTTGTGACAGACGAGTACCAGTAAGAGTGAAAGGGAAGGTCTACAAGAGGGTAGTGAGACCAGCTATGTTATATGGGTTGGAGACAGTGGCATTGACAAAAAGGCAGGAGTCAGAGCTTGACGTGGCAGAGCTGAAGATGTTAAGATTGGCACTGGGAATAAGTATATTAGAGGGTCAGCCCAGGTTGGAAGGTTTGGAGACAAAGCCAGAGAGGCAAGATTACGTTGGCTTGCACATGTGCTGAGGAGGGATGCAGAGTATATTGAGAAAAAGATGCTAGGATGAAGCTGCCAGGTAACAGGAAAAGAGGAAGGCCTAAGATAAGGTTTACGGATGTGGTGAGAGAGGACATGCAGGTGGTTGGTGTGACAGAGCAAGATGCAGAGGACAGGAAGAAATGGAAACTTTTGATCTGCTGTGGTGGCCCCTAACGGGAGCAGCCGAAAGAACAAGAAGACTTTTAAAGGCTCAATAAATCAGCATTCGCTATTTTAAGCAGTTGCTGATTTAATATAGACCCAGGTATCCCTCCCCCTGCACTGACTGCCCTGAGTTACCCCTCCCCTATAGTACCTTCTCTGAGGTACACCCCCTCCCCCTACACTGACTGCTCTAAGGCACCCCCGTACATTTACTTCTCAAGATGTAACCCCCCACACTGACTAGTCTGAGCTACCCTCACCTTACACTGACTGCTCTGATATACCCCTCCCCTGCACAAACTGCTCTGAGGTACACCCCTCGCCCATACACTGAGTGCTCTGAAGTACACCTCTCCCCTACACTGAATGCTCTGAGGTACCCCTCCCCTATACTGACTGCTCTGAGGTTCATCCATCCCCCTACACTGACTGTACTCAGATACTCCTCCCCCTACATTGAACGCTCTGATGCACCCCTTCCCCTATACTTCTGTTAGGTACCTACTCACCCTACACTGGCTGCTCTGAGTTACCCCCTCCGCTATACTGAGTGCTCTGATGTACACCACTCCCCCTACACTGACTGCTCTAAGGTATATCCCTTCCCCCTACAATGACTGCTCTGAGGCACTTCTCAGCCTGAACTCACTGCTCAGATGTACACCCCTCCCCCTACACTAAGTGCTCTGAGGTAAACCCCTCCAATCCACTTAATTCTCTGTGGAACCCACCGCCCCTACACTGCTTTAAGGTACTCCTCTCCCTCTGAACTGACTGTTCGGAGGTACCAATCCTTTATACTGACTGCTATGAGGTACCCCAACTCCCTATGCTGACTGTTCTGAGGTAGCCCTGCCCCTGCACTGCTCTGAGGAACACCTCCCCAACACTTACTTCTCTAAGATACATCCCTCCCCATACACTGATTGCTCTGAGGTACACCCCTCCCGTTACACTGACTGCACTGAGGCTCCCCTCCTCCTACACTGACCATTCTGAGGTACACAGTTCCCCCAACAGTGAACACTATGAGGTAGACCTCTCCCCCTACACTGAGTGCTCTGAGGTACACCCCTCCCACTACACTGACTGTTCTGATGTGCCCCTCCCCCTACACTGACTGTCCTGAGGTACCCACTCCCCCTACAATGACTGCTTTGAGGTATACCCCTACCTGTACACTGAATGCTCAGAGGTACACCGCTCCCTCAACGCTGAGTGCTCTGAAGTAAACCCCTCGCCCTGTACAGAGTGCTATGAGGTATCCCTCCTCCTGCCTTGACTGCTCTGAGGTACCCCTCCCATATAGTGACTACTCTGAAGTACACCCCTTCCCCCCTACACTGACTGCTCTGAGGTACACCCCTCCCCATACACTGAATGCTCTGAGGTACTCCCCTCCCCCTGCACTTAGTGGTCTGAGGTAACCCCCTCCCCCTGCACTTAGTGGTCTGAGGTAACCCCCTCCCCCTGTACTGACTGCTCTGAAGTCCGGGTCTATATTAAATCAGTGAATGTTTAAAATAGCGAACACTGATTTATCGACCCTTTAAAAGTGAAAGCTTGAAATCCGAAAGACACAGAACAGCAATTTTTTTCCCAGGGGAAAAAAAAATCGCTGAGCTGTTTTTGGGAATTTGCTATTTCCTCCACTAGGGTGCGATCTCAGAGTTGGTATATTTATGTGGAGGGCAACCCCCCACATTGGAGTTATGGGGGGTGAAGCCCCCCCCCCCCACTTTAGTGCTTTGTTCTTTTTTTTTTTTGTGGAACCTGGTCCGTGTCTTTGGGACTTCAAGCATTCACTTTTAAAGGGTCAGAATAAATGTGTGTGAATGAGAGGGAGGACAGAGGAATGGTGAGGATGCAGGGAGTTGAGGTGGCAAAGGTGATTGAGTTTAAGTACTTGGGATCAACAGTTCAGAGTAATGGTGAGTGTGGAAGACAGATGAAGAAGAGAGTACAGGCAGGATGGAGTGGGTGGAGAAGAGTGTCAGGAGTGATTTGTGACAGATGGGTACCAGTCAGAGTGAAAGGGAAGGTCTACAAGAGGGTAGTGAGACCAGCTATGTTATATGGGTTGGAGACAGTGGCATTGACAAAAAGGCAGGAGTCAGAGCTTGACGTGGCAGAGCTGAAGATGTTAAGATTGGCACTGGGAATAAGTATATTAGAGGGTCAGCCCAGGTTGGAAGGTTTGGAGACAAAGCCAGAGAGGCAGGATTACGTTGGTTTGCACATGTGCTGAGGAGGGATGCAGAGTATATTGAGAAAAAGATGCTAGGATGAAGCTGCCAGGTAACAGGAAAAGAGGAAGGCCTAAGATAAGGTTTACGGATGTGGTGAGAGAGGACATGCAGGTGGTTGGTGTGACAGAGCAAGATGCAGAGGACAGGAAGAAATGGAAACTTTTGATCTGCTGTGGTGGCCCCTAACGGGAACAGCCAAAAGAACAAGAAGACTTTTAAAGGCTCAATAAATCAGCATTCGCTATTTTAAGCATTTGCTGATTTAATATAGACCCAGGTATCCCTCCCCCTGCACTGACTGCCCTGAGTTATCCCTCCCCTATAGTACCTTCTCTGAGGTACACCCCCTCCCCCTACACTGACTGCTCTAAGGCACCCCCGTACATTTACTTCTCAAGATGTAACCCCCACACTGACTACTCTGAGCTACCCTCACCTTACACTGACTGCTCTGATATACCCCTCCCCTGCACAAACTGCTCTGAGGTACACCCCTCACCCATACACTGAGTGCTCTGAGGTACACCCCTTCCCCTACACTGAGTGCTTTGAGGTACACCCCTCCCACTACATTTACTGCCCTGAGATACCCCACACCCTACACTGACTGTTCTGAGGTACACCCCTCCCTGTACACTGAATGTTCTGTGGTACATCCCTCCCCCTACACTGAGTGCTCTGAGATAACTGGCTCCTCCTATACAGACTGCTCTGAGGTATCCCTCCTCCTGCCCTGACTGCTCTGAGGTACCCCCTCCCTATACTGACTACTCTGAAGTACACCCCTACCCTGACTGCTCTGAGGTAGACACCTCCCTGTACACTGAATGCTTTGCGGTACTCCCGTCCCCCTACACTGACTGCTCTGAGGCTCCCCTCCCACTACACTGACTGCTCTGAGGTACACCGCTCCTCCTACATGGAGTGCTCAGAGGTACACCTCTCCCCCTATACTGAGTGCTCTGAAGTACACCCGTCCCCTAAACTGAATGTTCTGAAGTACCCCTCCCACTACACTGACTGTTCTGATGTACCCCACCCCCTACACTGACTGACGTGAGGTACCCCTCCCCTACACTGACTGCTCTGAGGTACCCCTCCCCTATACTGAATGCTATGAGGTACACCCCTCCTGCTATACTGACTGCTCTGAGGTGCCCCTCCCCAATACTGACTGCTGTGAAGTACACCCCTCCCCTACACTGTATGCTCTGAGGCACCCCACCCCTATACTTCTGTGAGGTACCCCCTCCCTCTACACTAGCTGCTCTGAGGTAGCTGCTCTGAGGTACCTCCTCCCCCTACACAGCTCTGAGGTATCCTCCCCTACACTTACTTCACTAAGGTACAGCCCGCCCCTGCACTGACTGCTCGGAGGTACACCCCTCCTACAAAAGTGATTAGTCTGAGGCACCTTTCCCCCTACACAAACTGCTCTGAGGTACACCCCTCCCTAAACTGAGTGTTCTAAGGTACACCTCTCCCCCTACACTGAATGCTCTGAGGTACCCCTCCCCTATACTGAATTCTATGAAGTACAACCCTCTTGCTATACTGACTGCTCTGAGGTGCCCCTCCCTATACTGATTGGTCTGAGGTACACCCCTCCCCTAAACTGTACGCTCTGAGGCACCCCACCCCCTACACATCTGTGAGGTACCCCCTCCCCTACACTAAATGCTCTAAGGGATCCTTCCCCCTACACTTCTGTGAGGTACCCTCTCACCCTACACTGGCTGCACTGAGACATTCCCTCCACCTACACTGGCTGCTCTGAAGTACCACTCCCCTATACTGAGTGCTCTGAGGTACACCACTCCCCTACACTGACTGCTCTGACGTACTCCCCCTCCCCACACACTGACTACTCTGAGGCACCCCTCACTCTGCACTAACTGCTCTGAGATCCACTCCACTATGCTGACTCCTCTGAGGTACCCCAAATCCCCTACACTGACTGCTCTGAGGTACCCCCTCACCCTACACTGCTCTGAGACATTACACTCCTACACTTACTTCTCTAAGGTACACTCCGCCCCTGCACTGACTGCTCTGTGGTACACCCCTCCCACTACAGTGATTGCTCTGAGGCACCCCTCCCCCTACACCTACTGCTCTTAGGTACACCCCTCCCCTACACTGAGTGCTATGAGGTACACCTCTTCCCCCTACGCTGAGTGCTCTAAGGTTCACCCCTCCCACTACATTGACTATCTGATGTACCCCTCCCCCCCCCCCACACTGAGTGCTCTGAGGTACACCTCTCCCCTAAACCGAATACTCTGAGGTACACCCCTCCCCTACACTGACTGATCTAAGGTACCCCACCTCCTACACTGAATGCTGCGAGGCACCCCTCCCCTATACTTCTGTGAGGTACCCCCCTTACACTAACTACTCTAAGGTACACCCCCTCCCCCTACACTGACTGCTCTGAGGCAACCCTCACCCTTAACTAACTGCTCTGACGTACACCCCTCCCTGCAACACTGCGTGATCTGTGGTACACTTCTCCCCCTACACTGAGTGCTATGAGTTACACCACTCCCACTACACTGACTGTCTGACGTCCCCTTCCCCCTACACTGAGTTCTCTGAGGTACTCCTCTCCCCCACACTGAATGCTCTGAGTCACACCACTTCCCCTAAACTGACTGCTCTAAGGTACCCCTCCCCTATACTGACTGCTCTAAGGTACCCCTCCCCTACAGTGAATGCTCTAATGCACCCCTCCTCTACACTTCTGTGAGGTACTCTCTCCCCTACACTGGCTGCTCTGAGGTACATTCTCCCCTATACTGAGTGCTCTGAGGTACACCCCTCCTCATACACTGACTGCTCTGAGGTACAGCCCTTCCCCTACACTGATTGCTCTGAGAAACCCCTCACCCTGAACTAACTGCTCTGAAGTACACCCCTCCCCCAACACTGAGTGCTCTGAGGTACACTCCCCAGATACACTTACTTCTGTGAGGTACCCCTGTCCCTACACTGCTCTGAGGTACTCCACTCCCCTTGAACGGACTGTTCTGAAGTACGACTCTGCTATATTGATTGCTCTGAGGTACCCCAACTCCCTACAATGACTGCTCTGAGCTACACCACTCCCCCTACCCTGAGTGCTCTGAGTTACACCCCTCTTCCTACACTGAATGCTCTGAAGTACACTCCTCCCACTACACTGACTGTTCTGATGTACCCCTCCTCCCACACTGACTGCCATGAGGTACACCCCTTTCCCCCTACGCTGACTGCTCTGAGGTACACCCCTCCTCGTACACTGAATGCTCTGAGATACTCCCCTCCCCTACACTTAGTGGTCTGAGGTTACCCCCGCCCCCTGTACTGACTGCAATGAGGTATCCAGGTCTATATCAAATCAGCGAATGTTTAAAATAGCGAACACTGATTTATCGACCCTTTAAACGCGAAAGCTTGAACTCTCAAAGACACAGAACAACGATTTATTTTTTTTCACAGGGAAAAAAACTTGCTTGGTCATTTTTGGGAATTTGCCATTTCCTTCACGGTGGTGGATTCTGGAGTTGGTATATTTACGTAGGAGAGGCGGAGGGGGCAGCTCCCTGCATCAGGGGTTGTGGGGGTGAACTCCCCCCACTTTATTTAGTGTTCTGAAGGTTTTTGTTTTTTTTTTTTTGGTGAAACAGTGATTTTTTTTCCTCTGGGAAAAAAGTCACTGCTCCGTGTCTTCGGGATTCCAAGCTTTTCCTTTTAAAGGGTCGATAAATCAGAGTTCGATAATTTAGGAATTCACTGATTTAATATAGACCCAGGTATCCCTTCCCCTGCACTGACTGCTCTCAGTTACCTCTCCCCTATACTGCCTACTCTGAAGTACACTCCCGCTCCCTAGACTGACTGCTCTGATGCACTCCCCTACATTTACTTATCTACGGTACTCCCACACTGACTGCTCTGAGATACCCCTGCCCCTGCACTAACTGCTCTGAGGTACAACCTCTGCTACACTGAGTGCTCTGAGGTACATCCCTTCCCCTACATTGAGTGCTTTGAGGTACACCCTACCCCTACACTGACTACCCTTTGGTGCCCCTCCCTCTACACTAACTGTTCTGTGGTACACCCACCCTGTACACTGAAAGATCTGGGGTACACCTCCTCCCCTACACTGAGTGCTCTGAGGTAACCACCACCCCCTGTACAGACTGCTCTGAGGTATCCCTCCTCCTGCCCTGTCTGCTATGAGATACCCCTCTCCTATACTGACTACTCAGAATACACCCCTTCCCCCCTCCACTGACTGCTCTGAGGTACAATCCTCCCCGTACAATGAATGCTCTGAGGTACTCCACTCCCCCTACACTGACTGCTCTGAGGCTCTCCTCCCCCTACACTTACTGCTCTGAGGTACACCGCTCCTCCTACACTGAGTGGTCTGAGGTTCACCCCTGCCCACACACTGACTACTCTGAGGCACTCCTCACCCTGCACTAACTGCTCTGAGATACCACTCCACTATGCTGACAGCTCTGAGATACCCCAACCCCCCACACTGACTGCTCTGAGGTACCCCCTCCCCTTACACTGGTCTAAGGCACACCTCCCCTACACTTACTTCTCTAAGGTACACCCCGCCCCTGCACAGACGGCTCTGAAGTACACCATTCCCACTCCACTGATTGCTCTGAGGCATCCCCTCCATTTACACTGACTGCTCTGAGGTACACCCTTCCCCTACACTGAGTGCTCTGATGTAACCAACCCCCACTGTACATACTGCTCTGAGGTATCCCTCCTCCAGCCCTGACTGCTCTGCAGTACCACTACCCTATACTGACTACTCAAAAGTACACCCCTTCCACCTCCACTGACTGCCCTAAGGAACACTACTCTCTGTGCACTGACTGCTCTGAGGTACACCCCTTCTGTACACTGAATACTCTGTTGAACACCTCTCCTCTACACTGACTGCTCTTAGGTACCCTTTCCCTATACTGACTGCTCTGAGGTACATACCTCCCCCTAAACGGATTGCTCTGAGATACCCCTCCCCTATCCTGACTGCTCTGAGGTACACCCCTCCCGCTATACTGACTGCTCTGAGTAGCCCCTCCCCTATACTGACTGCTATGATGTACCCCAACCTCCTACACTGACTGTTCTGAGGTACAACCTCCCCTTACACTGCTCTGAGGCACCCCTCCCCTACACTTCTTTAAAAAATCCATCTCCAGATGAGTGACAAGTGGAGTACCTCAGGGTTCAGTCCTGGGACAACTCTTGTTTGGCATCTACTTCTCTGAAGTACAGAGCAGCACTAAGGGACTCTGGCTAACAAAGTTCGCAGATGACTGCAAACTGGGAGCCATTACTGAATCCCCAAATGATGTGGATATTCTACAAAAGGGCCTTACAGAAACAGATGCTTGGTGCCAGAGCCATGGGCTTAAGCTCAATGGCAAGAAATGTATAGTTATCCCCTTTGGGGAAAAAACATGTACCGATGAATTACCATATAGGTGTCAGTACACTAAACACCGAAAGTGTAATGAGGGAATTAGGGACACAGGTGGACAGTGGTCTCACCTTCGATAACCACATAGTCACAAGAGTCAGGAAATCCTTCTATGTGGTACACCTCATCACTAAGGGCTATTCATCTAGAAAAAAAGAGGTCGTTGTCCCACTGTACTCATCCCTCATTAGACCCATTATAGAGTACAAATCCCCATTTGGTATGTACTTCACAAGACATCTGCAACAACTGGAAAGGCCAGAGAAATACCTCACTAAAAGAATCACTGCCTTATGCTGACCATCTAAAAAACCTCCAGCTATACTCTGTCGCATATCACCTACGCAGAGGCAATCTCTGCTTAACATACAAGGCCATGTCAAACCCAGTGCTGCTGGACACTTACAGAAATCCCAATCTCTCAGAGCCACATGCTCCAGGGATCTAAACCTGGTAATCACAATGAACAAAACATGCTGCCAGGATAGGTTCCTGACCCAGAGACTCCCCATACATGTCAAACTGTGCGCCTCTTTGGCCCTCTTCAAAAGGAACCTTGAAGATTGGATGGGAGATAGGAAATTCACCCGAGGATCACGTCAGTCACCCTGCTAGACAGGGGATCAGGGAAGTAAATATTCTGGGAAGAAACAGCCAGGGAATTGTTATAGCTAGGCTTGAATAGGCCCTAGTGCCGATAGCCTAGTATCAACCTATGAACCTATAAGGTACACCCCACCCATGCACTGACTGCTCTGAAGTACTCAGGTCGCACTGTGATTGCTCTGAGGCATGATTCCCCCTACACTGACTGTTCTGAGGTACACCCTTCCCCTACACTAAGTGCTCTGAGGTACACCTCTCCCCCTACACTGACTGCTCTGAGGTACACCCCTCCCCCTACACTGACCGCTCTGAGGCACCCCTCACCCTGAACTAACTGCTCTGAGGTACACACCCTCCCCTACACTGAGTGCTCTGAGGTACACCTGTCCCCCTACACTAAGTGCTCTGATGTACACCTCTCCCCTACACTGAGTGCTCTGAGCTACACCCCTCCCACTACACTGACTGTCTGATGTACCCCTCCCCCTACACTAAGTGTTCTGAGGTACACCTCTCCCCTACACTGAACGCTCTGAGGTACATCCCTCCCCTAAACTGACTACTCTCAAGTACCCCTCCCCTATACTGGCTGCTCTGAGGTACACCCCTCCCATTACACTGACTGGTCTAAGGTACCCCTCCCCCTGCACTGAATGCTCTGATGCACCCCTCCCCCTATACTTCTGTGAGGTACCCCCACCCCCTACACTGTCTGCTCTGAATTAGCCCCTCCCCTATACTGAGTGCTCTGAGGTACACGCCTCCCTCTACACTGTCTGCTCTGAGGTACACCCATTCCCCGTACACTGGCTTGTTTGAGGGATGCCTCCCCCTACAATCACTGCCCTGAGGTACCCCCCATACACTGACTGTTCTGAGGTACAACCCTCCCTGTACAATGATGCTCTGAGGTAACCTCCTCACCCTGTACTGACTGCTCTGAGGTATCCCTCCCCCTGCACTGACTGCTCTGTTACCCATCCCCTATCCTGCCTACTCTGAAATACACTCCCTACCCCCTACACTGACTGTCCTGAGGCACCTCCTACATTTACTTCTCTGAGGTACACCCCCACACTGATGCTCTCAGCTACCCTTCCGCTACACTGACTGCTCTGAGATACCCCCCCCTGCACTAATTGCTCTGAGAGGTACACCCACCTCCACTGAGTGCCCTGAGGTATACCCCTCCTCCTCCACTGAGTGCTCTGAGGTACACCCCTCCCCCTATACTGACTGCTCTGAGGTATACCCCTCCCTCTACACTGAATGCACTGAGGTATACCCTTCCCCTACACTTACTTCTGTGATGTACCCTCTGCCCCTACACTGCTCTGAGGTACTCCCCCCTGCACTGACTGCTGTGAGGTACACCCCTCCCACTACACTGACTGCCCTGAGGTACAACCCTCCCCCACACACCGACTACTCTGAGGCACCCCTCACCCTGCACTAACTGCTCTGAGATACCACTCCACTATGCTCACTGCTCTGAGAGACCCCAACCCCCTACACTGACTGGACTGAGGTACCCCCTCCCACTACACTGCTCTGAGCCACCTCTCCCCTACACTTACTTCCCTAAGTTACACCCTGCCCCTGCACTGACTGCTCTGAGGTACATCCCTCCCACTAAACTGACTGTTATGATGTTCCCCTCCCCCTACACTGACTGACCTGAGTTACCCCTACACTGACTGCTCTAAGGTACACCCCTCCCTGTACACAGAATGCTCTGTGGTACACCCCTCCCCTTACACTGACTGCTCTGAGGTACCTTTCCCCTGTACTGACTGCTCTGAGGTACACCACTTCCCCTAAACTGACTGTTCTGAGGTACCCCTCCCCTATACTGACTGCTCTGAGGTACACCCCTCCCGCTACACTGACTGCTCTGAGGTACACCCTTCACCTCTACACTTAATGCTCTGAGGCTCCCTTCCCCTATACTTCTGTGAGGTACCCCCTCACCCTGCACTGGCTTATCTGAGGTACACCCTTCCCATACATTGGCTGCTCTGAGGTATCCCCTCCCCTATACTGAGTGCTCTGAGGTACACCCTACCCCCTACACTGACTGTTCTGAGGTAAATCCCTCCCCACACACTGACTACTCTGAGACACTCCTCACCCTGCACTAACTGCTCTGAGATACCACTCCACTATGCTGACTGCTCTGAGGTACCCCAACCTCCAACACTGACTGTTCTGAGGTACACCTCCCCTACACTGCTCTGAGGTACCACTCCCCTACACTTACTTCTCTAAGGTACACCTCTCCCCTACACTAAGTGCTCTGGGGTACACCTCTCCCCTACACTGAGTGCTCTGAGGTAAACTCCTTCCACTACACTGACTGTCTGATGTACCCCTCCCCTACACTGAGTGCTCTGAGGTACACCTCTTCCTCTACACTGAATGCTCTGACATACACCCCTCCCCCTAAACTAACTGCTCTGAAATACCCCTCCCCTATACTGACTGCTCTAAGGTACACTCCTCCCCCTACACTAACTGATCTAAGGTACCGCTCCCCCTTCACTGAATCCTCTGATGCACCCCTCCCTATATACTTCTATGACGTACCCCGTCCCCCTATACTTGCTGCTCTGAGGTACCCTATCCCCTATACTGAGTGCTCTGAGGTAAGGCCTCCCCCTACACTGACTGATCTGAGGTGCCCTTCCCCTATACTAACTGCTGTGAAGTACACCACTCCCCCTAAACTGACTGCTCTGAGGTACCTCTCCCCTATACTGACTGCTCTAATGTACACCCCTCCCGCTACATTGACTGCTATAAGGTGCTGCTCCCCTGTACTGACTGCTCTGAGGTACACCCCTCACCCCTACACTGAATGCTCTAAGGCTGCCTTTCCCCTATACTTCTGTGAAGTACCCACTCCCCCTACACTGGCTTCTCTGAGGTACTCCCCTCCCCATACATTGGTTGCTCAGAGGTACCCCCTCCCCTATACTGAGTGCTCTGAGGTACACCCCTCCTCCTACACTGACTGCTCTGAGGTACACCCCTTCCCACACACACTGACTACCCTGAGGCACCTCTCACCCTGCACTAACTGCTCTGAGATACCATTCCATTATGCTGACTGCTCTAAGATACCCCATCCCCAACACTGACTGTTCTGAGGTACCCCTTCCCCTACACTGCTCTAAGGCACCCCTCCCCTAAACTTACTTCTCTAAGGTACACCCCTCCCCTACACTAAGTGCTCTGGGGTACACCTCTCCCCTAAACTGAGTGCTCTGAGGTAAACTCCTTCCACTACACTGACTGTCTGATGTACCCCTCCCCTACAATGAGTGCTCTGAGGTACACCTCTTCCCCTACCCTGAATGCTCTGAGGTTCACCCCTCCCCCTAAACTAACTGCTCTGAAGTACCCCTCCTCTATACTGACTGCTCTAAGGTACACTCCTCCCCCTACACTGACTGGTCTAAGGTACTGCTCCCCCTTCACTGAATCCTCTGATGCACCCCTCCCTATATACTTCTGTGAAGTACCTGTCCCCCTATACTTGCTGCTCTGAGGTACCCTATCCCCTATACTGAGTGCTCCGAGGTAAGGCCTCCCCCCTACACTGACTGATCTGAGGTGCCCTTCCCCTATACTGACTGCTGTGAAGTACACCCCCCCTAAACTGACTGCTCTGAGGTACCTCTCCCCTATACTGACTGCTCTGAGGTACAACCCTTCTGCTACATTGACTGCTGTGATGTGCCCCTCCCCTATACTGACTGCTCTGAGGTACACCCCTCACCCCTACACTGAATGCTCTGAGGCTGCCTTTCCCCTATACCTCTGTGAGGTACCCACTAATCTACACTGGCTTCTCTGAGGTACTCCCCTCCTCATACATTGGCTGCTCTGAGGTACCCCCTCCCATATACAGAGTGCTCTGAGGTACACCCCCCACTAAACTGACTGTTCTGATGTTCCCCTCCCCCTACACTGACTGACCTGAGTTACCCCTACACTGACTGCTCTGAGGTACACCCCTCCCTGTACACTGAATGCTCTGTGGTACACCCCTCCCCTTACACTGACTGCTCTGAGGTACCTTTCCCCTGTACTGACTGCTCTGAGGTACAACCCCCTAAACTGACTGCTCTATGGTACCCCTTCCCCTATACTGACTGCTCTGAGGTACACCCCCCTGCTACACTGACTGCTCTGAGGTACACCATTCACCCCTACACTGAATGCTCTGAGGCTCCCTTCCCCTATACTTCTGTGAGGTACCCCCTCACCCTGCACTGGCTTCTCTGAGGTACACCCTTCCCATACATTGGCTGCTCGGAGGTATCCCCTCCCCTATACTGAGTGCTCTGAGGTACACCCTACCCCCTACACTGACTGTTCTGAGGTACACCCCTGCCCACACATTGACTACTCTGAGACACTCCTCACCCTGCACTAACTGCTCTGAGATACCACTCCACTATGCTGACTGCTCTAAGGTACCCCAACCTCCAACACTGACTGTTCTGAGGTACACCTTCCCCTAAACTGCTCTGAGGTAAAACTCCCCTACACTTACGTCTCTAAGGTACACCTCTCCCCTACACTAAATGCTCTGGGGTACACCTCTCCCCTACACTGAGTGCTCTGAGGTAAAATCCTTCCACTACACTGAATGTCTGATGTACCCCTCCCCTACACTTAGTGCTCGGAGGTACACCTCTCCCCCTACACTGACTGCTCCGAGGTACACCCCTCCCCCTACACTGACTGCTCTGACGCACCCCTCACCCTGAACTAACTGCTCTGAGGAACACCCCCTCCCCTACACTGAGTGCTCCGAGGTACACCTGTCCCCCTACACTGAGTGCTCTGAGGTACACCTCTTCCCTACACTGAATGCTCTGAGGGACACCCCTCCCCTAAACTGACTACTCTCAAGTACCCCCCCTATACTGGCTGCTCTGAGGTACACCCCTCCCACTACACTGACTGGTCTAAGGCACCCCTCCCCCCTGCACTGAATGCTCTGATGCACCCCTCCCCCTATACTTCTGTGAGGTACCCCCAACCCCTACACTGACTGCTCTGAGGTACAACCCTCCCTGTACAATGATGCTCTGAGATAACCCCCTCACCCTGTACTGACTGCTCTGAGGTACCCTCCCCCTGCACTGACTGCTCTGTTACCCCTCCCCTATCCTGCCTACTCTGAAGTACACTCCCTACCCCCTACACTGACTGCCCTGAGGCACCTCCTACATTTACTTCTATGAGGTACACCCCCACACTGATGCTCTCAGCTACCCTTCCGCTACACTGACTGCTCTGAGATACCCCCCCTGCACTAATTGCTCTGAGAGGTACACCCACCTCCACTGAGTGCCCTGAGGTACACCCCTCCCCCTCTACTGAGTGCTCTCAGGTACACCCCTCCCCCTATACTGACTGCTCTGAGGTGTACCCCTCCCTCTACACTGAATGCTCTGAGGTATACCCCTCCCCTACACTTACTTCTGTGATGTACCCCTGCCCCTACACTGCTCTGAGGTACTTCCCCCTGCACTGACTGCTCTGAGGTACACCCCTCCCACTACACTGACTGCTCTGAAGTACACCCCTCCCCCACACACCGACTACTCTGAGGCACCCCCTCACCCTGCACTAACTGCTCTGAAATATCACTCCACTATGCTCACTGTTCTGAGAGACCCCAACTCCCTCCCACTACACTGCTCTGAGCCACCCCTCCCCTATACTTACTTCCCTAAGTTACACCCTGCCCCTACACTGAGTGCTCTGAGGTACACCACTCCCACTACACTGACTGTTCTGATGTACCCCTCCCCCTACACTGACTGACCTGAGGTACCCCTGCACTAACTGCTCTGAGATACACCCCTTCTGTACACTGAATACTCTGTCGAACACCTCTCCCCTACACTGACTGCTCTTAGGTACCCTTTCCCTATACTGACTGCTCTGAGGTATATACTTCCCCCTAAACGGATTGCTCTGAGATACCCCTCCCCTATCCTGACTGCTCTGAGGTACACCCCTCCCGCTACACTGACTGCTCTGAGTAGCTCCTCCCCTATACTGACTGCTCTGATGTACGCCAACCTCCTACACTGACTGTTCTGAGGTACACCCTCCCCCTACACTGCTCTGAAGCACCCCTCCCCTACACTTCTTTAAAAAATCCATCTCCAGATGAGTGACAAGTGGAGTACCTCAGGGTTCAGTCCTGGGACCACTCTTGTTTGGCATCTACTTCTCTGAAGTACAGGGCAGCACTAAGGGACTCTGGTTAACAAAGTTCGCAGATGGCTGCAAACTGGGAGCCATTACTGAATCTGCAAATGATGTGGATATTCTACAAAAGGGCCTTACAGAAACAGATGCTTGGTGCCAGAGCCATGGGCTTAAGCTCAATGGCAAGAAATGTATAGTTACCCCCTTTGGGGAAAAAACATGTACCGATGAATTACCATATAAGTGTCACTACACTAAACACCAAAAGTGTGATTAAGGGACTTAGGGACACAGGTGGACAGTGGTCTCACCTTCAACAGCCACATAGTCACAACAATCAGGAAATCCTTCTAAGTGGCACACCTCATCACTAAGGGCTATTCATCTAGAAAAAAGGAGGTCGTTGTCCCACTGTACTCATCCCTCATTAGACCCATTACAGAGTACAACTCCCCATTTGGCATGTACCTCACAAGACATCTGCAACAACTGGAAAGGCCAGAGAAATACCTCACTAAAAGAATCACAGGCCTACAGCAGATGTCTTATGTTGACCATCTAAAAAAACTCCAGCTATACTCTGTCGCATATTGCCTACTCAGAGGCAATCTCTGCTTAAAATACAAGGCCATGTCAAACCCAGTGCTGCTGGACATGTTACACTTAAAGAAAGCCCAATCTCTCAGAGCCACACGCTCCAGAGATCTAAACCTAAAATCACAATGAACAAAACATGCTGCCGGGATAGGTTCCTGACCCAGAGACTCCCCATACTCTGGAACAGACTGCCCATACATGTCAAGCTGTGCGCCTCTTTGGCCCTCTTCAAAAGGAATCTTGACAATTGGATGGGAGATAGGAAATTCACCCCGGGGATCATGTCAGTCACCCTGCTAGACAGGGGATCAGGGAAGTAAATATTCTGGGAAGAAATAGCCAGGGAATTGTTATGGCTAGGCTTGAATAGGCCCTAAGGCCGATAGCCTAGTACCAACCTATGAACCTATAAGGTACACCCCACCCCTGCACTGACTGCTCTGAAGTACAACGGTCCAACTACAGTGATTGATCTGAGGCAACCTTCCCCCTACACTGACTGTTCTGAGGTACACCCTTCCCCTACACTGAGTGCTCTGAGGTACCACCCTCCGCTACAATGACCTGATACACCCCTCCCCCTACACTGACTGCTCTGAGGCACCCCTCACCCTGAACTAACTGCTCTGAGGTACACCCCCTCCCCTACACTGAGTGCTCTGAGGTACACCCACCCCCCTACACTAAGTGCTCTGCGATACACCTCTCCCCCTACACTGAGTGCTCTGAGGTACACCCCTCCCACTACACTGACTGTCTGATGTACCCCTCCCCTACACTGAGTGCTCTGAGGTACACCTCTTTCCCTACACTGAATGCTTTGAGGTACACCCTTCCCCCTAAACTGACTGCTCTCAAGTAACCCTCCCCTATACTGGCTGCTCTGAGGTACACCCCTCCCCCTATACTGACTGGTCTAAGGTACCCCTCCCCCCTGCACTGAATGCTCTGATGCACCTCTCCCTCCATACTTCTGTGAGGTACCCCCACCCCCTCCTCTATACTGAGTGCTGTGAGGTACACACCTCCCTCTACACTGACTGCTCTGTGGTACACCCCTTCCCTAAACACTGACTGGTCTGAGGGACCCCTCCCCCTACAATGACTGCCCTGAGGTACCCTTCCCCCTACACTGACTGCTCTGAGGTACAACGCTCCCTGTACACTGAATGCTCTGCGGTAACTCCCTCCCCCTGTACTGACTGCTCTGAGGTATCCCTCCCCCTGCACTGACTGCTCTGTTACCCCTGCCCTATCCTGCCTACTCTGAAGTACACTCCCTACCCCCTACCCTGACTGCCCTGATGCACCCCCTACATTTACTTCTCTGAGGTACACCCCTACACTGATGCTCTCAGCTACCCTTCCCCTACACTGACTGCTCTGAGATACCCCCCCCTGCACTAATTGCTCTGAGAGGTACACCCACCTCCAATGAGTGCCCTGAGGTACACCCCTCCCCCTACACTGACTGCTCTGAGGTACACCCCTCCCCCTTCACTGACTGCTCTGATATACACCCCTCCCTCTACACTGAATGCTCTGAAGTACACACCTCCCCCTACACTGACTGCTCTGAGGGACTCCTCCACCCTACACATACTGCACAGACACGCCTCCCCATACGCTGAATGCTCTGAGGTACACCCCTACCCCTACACTGAGTGCTCTGAGGTACACCCCTCCCCATACACTGAATGCTCCGAGGTACACCACTCCCCCTACACTGAGTATTCTGAGTTACCACCACCCCTACACTGATTGCTCTGAGGTACCCCTCCCCTAAACTGACTGCTCTGAGGTACACTCCTCCCCGTACACTGAATGCCCTGTGGTACACCCCCCAACATTGAATGCTCTGAGATAACCCCCTTCCCCTGTACTGACTGCTCTGAGGTACCCCCCCTACACTGACTGCTCTGAGGGAACACACCCCCTACATTTACTTATCTGAGGTACCCCCTCCCCCCACACTGACTGCTCTGAGGTACGCCTCTCCATACTGACTGCTCTGAGTTACACCCCTCCCCTGACCACTCTGAGGCACCTTTCTCCCTACACTTACTTCTTTGAGTTACGCCCCCCGTACACTGCTCTGAGGTACACCCCTCCCCCTCCAGTCACTGCTCGGAGGTACAACTCTCCACATACACTGACTGCTCTGAGGTACAGCCCTCCCCCTACACTGAGTGCTCTGAGGTACACCTCTCTCCCTACACTGAGTGCTCTGAGGGACACCCCTCCCACTACACTGACTGCTCTGAGGTACCACCCTACCCCTACACTGACTGCTCTGAGGTACTCCCCTCCCCATACACTGAATGCTTTGAGGTACCCCCTTCCCCCTGGACTGACTGCTCTGATGTACACCCCTCCCTGTACACTGACTGCTCTGTCTTCTGCTTATCTCCTGTAAGTGAAACTCTTGAATGCCTTGTAATGTCTGAACTTCTCACTTCTCGTTTTCTCTCTCCTTCTGTCAGGGTCTCCACTGAAAATGGGGTCTGCTCACTTTGATTATCCTTAAAAACTGCAAATAAATAAATAATGCATAAAAAGTTACACCGATTGCTATCTCCTGGTGTATGCTGTAAGAGCACCGCTTGCTATCTCCTGGTGTATGTTGTAAGAGCTCTGCTTGCTATCTCCTGGTGTATGTTGTAAGAGCTCTGCTTGCTATCTCCTGGTGTATGTTGTAAGAGCTCTGCTTGCTATCTCCTGGTGTATGTTGTAAGAGCTCCGCTTGCTATCTCCTGGTGTATGCTGTAAGAGCACCGCTTGCTATCTCCTGGTGTATGTTGTAAGAGCTCTGCTTGCTATCTCCTGGTGTATGTTGTAAGAGCTCTGCTTGCTATCTCCTGGTGTATGTTGTAAGAGCTCCGCTTGCTATCTCCTGGTGTATGCTGTAAGAGCACCGCTTGCTATCTCCTGGTGTATGTTGTAAGAGCTCTGCTTGCTATCTCCTGGTGTATGTTGTAAGAGTTCCGCTTGCTATCTCCTGGTGTATGTTGTAAGAGCTCCACTTGCTATATCCTGGTGTATGCTGCAAGAGATTGTTCAATAAGCTACATATTGTACTTATTTTACTGCCTGCACTTTAACAAAGTCATTTTTGTGTTTAAATTACCTGCTTAACTGTTGTAGGCTCAAGTGTGATAGCCATTTCTGTGCATTTAAAGTGTTTTTTTGATTGTATCTGCTTTATTTTCTAAAAAAAAAAAAAAAAAAAAAAAAATACTTGTTTTCCCGCCTTTCTAAGCTAGTTTAGCCCAGTTTTCAGGTTAGTGCTGAATTCAGGGCTGTGTTACAAGTTTATGTGTTTGCCCAGACCTTACTTGGATAGAAGGAAGTTTCTCTGTTCACTGTGAGAGAGGGATCTTTGAGCAGCCTATCTGTCTCTGTAGGAGTGGTTTCAGCCCAGAAATTAGTAGTTTATTGGCCATTTTGGGCTAATTTCTATCTCTTTCATTTCCCTTCCACAAAACCCATATTTGCGAGGTTTTGGGGCTGGTATACAGCTCAGCAAGTTCCTGCCTGGTGCCCTGCAGAGTTCTACAGCAGCAGAGAGACTTTGGAGTGATTAAGTATCATTTTTCTGCATGTTCTTGCTGCCTTTAGCTAATTCCGCCTAAAACGTTGATTTTCTAGAGTATCTGTGATTTAAAAAGCTTGTTTCAGCTACATATTGTACTTATTTTACTGCCTGCACTTTAACAAAGTTGTTTTTGTGTTTAAATTGCCTGTTTAACTGTTGTAGGCTACACACTCGTGTGATAGCCATTTCTGTGCATTTAAAGTGTTTTTTTTTATTGTATCTGCTTTATTTTCTGGGAAAAAAAAATTATTCTCTGTTCACTGTGAGAGAGGGAGCTTTGAACAGCCTATCTGTCCCTGGAGGAGTGGTTTCAGCCCAGAAATTAGTAGTTTATTGGCCATTTTGGGCTAATTTCTATCTCTTTCATTTCCCTGCTATAAAACCCGCATTTACGCGGTTTTGCACACCGGGCAGCGCCAGTTAGCTAGGGTATAACTATTCCTGGTCCACAAAGTCTATTCTTTAATTTTTCCCTTGGAACTAGACAAACTTTTAACTTAAGCACTCAAACCATTCACTTCTCATCCCGGCACTTGCTCAAAACTCAAAGAAAGCACTAATAAACTTTAGCACTAGATCCCCTATACTGTAGAGAAGGACAAGGATCTCTATTCAACCTTACCAGCCAATCAGTAAAACAGTTCACTGTACCTATCCAGACATGTCCAAAGGGCAGTTTCAGGTGTACTCTCCGGTCCAACTGGTAAATCTAGGCATTTTGAGGCAATGTTACAATTACCCCATGTACACAGACAACCCTCTCCTCCTACCACCAAACACTAATGCATGCAAAAGATGCAATTATACAGCCAAACTGGAGGCTAAGCTCTCTCAACCCAAGACTGGACCTGGCAGTGAAGAGAAGAAGGGAATTACTTGCAACACACCACCAGTCTCACATAGACCTATGAAACCAGCACCAGCAAAAAAAAAACACATAAATACAAGAAAACATACCCGGGAAGCTCTAAATAAAAATCTGCGAGACCTCCAAAGCAGACATCCAAGCAACCTTCACCCCCCAACACAAACCATGAAACACATACTTCACAAAACCAGTGTGCCATGCAATCACACTCTTTAAGGCAAAATAATATACCCAACACACTAGTAAGTGATGACTCTATAGTCAGACACACTGATGTCCCACTCACTAGGCTGAACAAGGAGAAGGTTACTGTTAGCTGCCTGTCAGGTGCCAGGATCCACCACATAACACAAGCATTCAGGTCACTCCAGAACAAGTGCACATATGACTCTGTCATTGCCAATTTTGGTGTGAATGACCTGAGCCGTACTTCCCTGGACTACATGAAGATAGACCTGGAGGAGCTCTCTGATCACGTAGTCAAGGCCGGTATGACCCTCACCCTGAGTAGCATTCTGCCCTCATCAAGAATGATACCATGGTATAGAGAAAAAATTATCAATTTCAACAATTCGCTAAGCTTCTGATGTCATTCAAAGGGGATCCAGTGTCTGTCAGCCTGGGATGACATGCTCGACAAGCCATGCTGCTTCGCTAGAGATGGCTTGCACCTGTCACCCTTAGGCTTTTGAATGACCCTCACCCTGAGTAGCATTCTGCCCTCATCAAGAATGATACCATGGTATAGAGAAAAAATTATCAATTTCAACAATTCGCTAAGCTTCTGATGTCATTCAAAGGGGATCCAGTGTCTGTCAGCCTGGGATGACATGCTTGACAAGCCATGCTGCTTCGCTAGAGATGGCTTGCACCTGTCACCCTTAGGCTTTTGAATACTGGCCAAGGCTCTTGCCACCCCCATAGTGCCTTTTTTAGGCAAGGCTCAAAAGACAAACCCACCACTGTAAATAGCACAAGTAACAAAAAGCCGCGGGTAATGCTACTCAATGCCAGAAGTCTAAACCTCAAAATGCACGCACTCAAGGCACTCCTCAGTATGGAGAAAATTGATATATGTGCAGTAATAGAAACCTGGTTTAAGGCTCCAGAGAGCACCCCAGCACTAACAGGCTACAACTCATACCATACATTTCGGCCACAAAACCCAGACCGAACTACAAAAGGCGGGGGCGTATCCATATTCATGAAGGATACCCACATCTCCAGGTTAGTGGCACAGCACGATGCTTCAGAGATCATCCACATGCAACTAACAACACGCAAAACTGCTATTCAAATTATAGCTTGCTACAGATCACCCACCATGTCCCAAGACCCCCACTCTGCATTCCTGGAAACAATGGGAAACATAAAGGTCCTACCAAACACCTTGATACTGGGTGATTTCAATTACCCAAACATTAACTGGGAGAACTACTCAAGTACAAACTCCCTTGCCCAACATTTCCTAAAATTTATAAACTCAAACTCCCTGGATCAACTGGTCAACACCTTCATCAGAGGTGACAACGTACTGGAAATGGTCATTACCAACATGGGCGACCAGTGTTCCACACCGGACGTCAACCTCTCGTTGGTTAAATCTGACCATAAACTAATCACTCTGGATATCCACATTCCGCCACCACCCCCGGTCAAAGAAACCACTGTGAAAAACTTTTCAAAAGCAAACTTCACATTACTTAAGACTGAGGTGGGAAGTTTCAAAGCCCCCAAGCTAAAGGATAACGCTGTCCAAGCTGCAAAATCCTTTACTAATGCACTCTATGGGCACCTACAAGAATGCATGGATTGTGCTATCCCAAACAAAACCAAGACTCACTTCTCCAAGAAAAATAAACCAGTCTGGTGGACCCCTGCCATAAATAAGCTATACAATAGAAGAAGGAAACTAGTTCAGAAAAGAGTAAAATCCCACGAAGGGAAGACATCCCTGATCAGTATCAGCAAGAAACTACATTCCCTCATAAAATCATCCAAGGCTAGCTTCGAAAGAAAAATTGACATGGACTCCAAAGATAACCACAAGGCATTCTTTAGCTATGTCAAGAATCTAAGTGGCAACTCTCAGATCTGCTTGAAGTTAGTGCAGAATGGCACAAAATACACTGAACCGACCGATATAGCCAACATCCTGGCAGATAGGTTCAGTGCAAACTTCACCCCCTCTCACCCCCAAAAGGGCCCATAACTATACCAGAAGAATGTAGTGCCCCTGAAATCACAGACAGTCAGGTTAAAACAACTCTCTCCAAAGCCAAAAACATAGCATCAATGGGACCGGATGGTGTCCCAGGCTGCGTCCTACATGAGCTCAAAGATGAACTAACCCCTCACCTAAACACACTGTTTAAACTCAGCCTCTCCACAGGCTACGTGCCCACAGAGTGGTGCATAGCAACGGTTATTCCACTCCACAAAGGTGGAGCCACAACGGACCCTGGGAACTATCACCCTATAAGCCTGACTAGCTTGCTCTGCAAAGCTATGGAGTGCATCATCATGGATCTCATTAACAGAGACATTGGGAACCTCCAAACACTGGACCCTACCCAGTTCGGCTTTGTTAAGGGCAGATCATGCCTCCTACACCTGGTGGCCTTCTTTGAGATAGTTACCAAGGCTATAGACGAGGGAAAGGTGGTCCACACAGCCTACCTAGACCTCGCAAAGGCCTTCAACACCATTTCCCACTCAGGTATTTTAGACAAGCTCACCAGCCTGAACATAAACCCCTACGTCATGAGATGGGTTGCCAACTGGCTCACTGACAGAACCCACATGGTAAGAGTTGCTGGAGCTAGGTCTGACTCTAAACCGGTTACAAGTGGTATTCCCCAGGGCTCAGTCCTAGGACCCCTCCTGTTCGGCACATACTTCTTAGAGGTACAGACAAGCACAGGAGGACTATGGCCGACCAAGTTCGCAGACGACTGCAAACTAGGAGCTATAATTGACTCTTCGGCTGACACAGACATCCTCCAAAAGGGTCTCACTGACACAGATACCTGGTGTCAAAACCATGGCCTCAAGCTAAATGCCAAAAAGTGCATAGTCATCCCCTTTGGAAAAAAACAAAGTGCCCACAAACTATTACATAGGTGGTAGCCCCCTAAATACAGAAGATGTAATAAGGGATCTGGGGACCCAAGTAGATAGTAACCTCTCCTTTGATAATCACATTGCCAAAGTGGTTAGAAAATCTTTCTATGTGGCCCACCTAATCACAAAAGGGTTGGCATCCAGATCGAAAGAGGTCATTGGGCCCCTCTACGCATCACTCATCAGACCCATCATAGAGTACAATGCCCCATTTGGGATGTACCTTACAAGACACCTGCAACAACTGGAAAGACCACAGAAGTACCTCACCAAGAGGATCACTGGCCTCAAGCAGATGCCCTATGCAGCTCGACTGAAGAAACTCCAGCTGTACTCGGTTGCATACCGCCTACTCAAGGTGATCTCTGTCTGACATACAAGGCCATGTTCAACCCAGAACTGATGGACATGCTCCACCTAAAGAAAATCATATCCCCTCGAGCCACATGCTCCAGGGATCTTAACCTCATCACAACAATAAATAGGACGTGCTGGAGGGATAGATTCCTTTCCTAGAGACTTCCCATGCTCTGGAACAAGATTCCAATCTACATTAGGCAGAGCTCCTTGCTAACCCTCTTCAAGAGAAACCCTGATGAGTGGATGGGAAACAGAAAGTTTACCCCAGGGATCACTTCAATGGCTCTGCTGGACAGAGGCACAGGGAACTAATCTAAGGAGGCGGCGAAAGCCAACACATTCCGGCTAGGCTTATAAATGCCTTCGGGTAGATAGCCTAGTACCTACCTATGAACCTATAAGTTTGAAGAAGCTATGAATAATGTATTCATGGTAGGTATGGAAGCACATCTGAAATTAACAAAAGTACTTTGTGCACCTGAAATAATTTCTGAGGGCTACTGTAAGTTACCTAACAAGCCCTACCAGTCATGGGCTCCCGCAGGCAGGTGCAAGGGGGTGCACCTGCACCCTCCTGGATTTTCTTAAGTTATCTGTGATTTGTTGAAATCGAAAAATGTACTGGCAAAACTGTACATTTTTCCATTTCAACTTACTTTTTTCTTCTTCTGTGAAACCTGCATCATTCGGTGGAGATGTTATTGGAGGTTGCAGTCACATGATACATATGACTAGCCTCAATTCCTCCTCAAACTGCATCTCCTTCTACAACCATTAACAGTTGCATAGAGTTTGGATGACAGAAGGCGGCAGATAGATTTGTATCCTGAACAAAGATTGTTGTGACCAAAAGAGTTAAGAAAGATATCGTCATGTAGTGGTATGCAGCACTTAGTTTTCAAATTGTATAACAACTGAAGGTAGGCTGATCACAGACAGGGAGTCAGAGACAAGAAATAAGCTCCTGAGGTAATTTTTCTGTACATTTAATGGCAGCTTCCAGCTTGGCGCCAAAACGTGAAAGCGGCGCACTTGAGACTGAGTGCCCAGTAGTTTCCCGTAGTGTCTAGTGCCCCTCCCCATTCCCAATCCCAATCCCAATCCCATTCCCATCCCCACACTGCAGACAGTTCCTGAGGCTAACAGCTTCTCCGCCGATGCCCGACTGCCTGCACTAGTTAAGTTTAACTTACTTGCGTATGGCCATTTGGCCTGCCAAGTTCCAGGAGGTGGTTCCGGTGGTCGGTGGAGACTAGAGTGGAGAGCCATACTTTTCACCAAATTCATAAATGACCTGGCTGTACGCTGCTACAAATAAATGCTACTGTAATAATTATTTAAATGCAATACTTCAATTCTTCACAAATATAATACTATCGTAGATTAGGAATCAGGATTACTATCACGTAAAAGTTTATTATGTACTATAAATGTGCGCTTATAAGTTTCATTGAACATGGATTTAGAATTATGTTTACGGTCTGATTTTACTCAGTCTAAGACAGAGTAAAATCAGACCGTAAACATAGATGACATTTTGGAGCTTTTCTCCCCAGGACTCCATTGAAAATGGGTTCTTTATTGGCCCAATGGACTATCCTGGTAAACCAACTGCAATAAATAAAAATAAATAAATAAATAATTGTATCAGTGTTTCTCAACCACTGGGCCCTGGCAGCAATTATACCGGCCGTGAGCAGTTGAGACTGTAGTACTACTAGACTACTCTTATAACCTGTGAATGTTCTTTCTTCTGTTTTGGCTGTAGGTTGAGGTGTATCTTCTGACCACTGTAGATGACATTTTGTTAATTATATTGTCTTAGTCTGAATTGTGTGCATGGTATCTTTTTTTGTGGCAAGTTAGACAACAGACTTTGTGACATGATCGTCAACTCTGCTGTATTCGGGTGGTCGCATTGAGAGAGTCCTACGTGGATTTTGTTATTGAAAGCTTATTGACTCGGGGGTGGGGGGGGGTTATGGCTTTATGATTTACTTTTCTATTCAAAACCAATACCCAAACATCATAAAAAGTGTCACTCCTGTGTTGTGTCAGTGTGTGCACTTAGTAAGTTGAATCTATTTTTTTAAGTTGTTTGTTTTACTTATGTATTACAAACCTTGGAATTTGCAATGGGTTGCTCTTCACCAGACGAAATTTCTTTATCTTCTGGAATACTTTCCCTGCCATTAAAACAGGGCAATACTTGTTCATTTTTCATACGGGTTAACTGCTTAAAGGTGTCTGGTGGTGGTGGCTTACCAAGTCAGTGACGTGTTTTAAAAATGCCCTATTTACCCAGAAGTCTGTTAAAAGTTTAAAGAGATGCATAGTAGTATGCATGTTGTGAAGGGATTACTAAGCAGTTTATGCAAAACTATTACTGTGCATTCTCAGGTCATAACATTGTGAAATAGGACATTTTGAGGCAGAAATAATGACTGCTACATAGTAAAGTGCATAGTAAAACATTTTATGGCTGTTTTTTAATTGTGTTTCCATAATACGATACTGCTCTAGTGTGTTACAGGAAAATATTTGTTTTTATTACGTGCATATTTGGAAATGGGATAGTGTGAATGCATTGCGACCCATGCTCATATGTATAAATGACATATACGTGGGTACACTTTTAGCCATGTGGATGGATGTGTGTATATAATGGTATCAAAGATATTTCATTGTTTATTTTTGATTAATTAATAAGATACATTTGAATAAAATGCTTAGGAGTTGCAGATTTCCTGCCCCTCCTCCATGATTGACTCTGACTGTGTAAATCTAAGAAGAAAAAAATCTCACTGCAGTTTTCTGAGCTCTTGAATTGATGGGTGATAAACCATAGATATACTATGGGTAACTTGATAGACCATAGATGGATATACTATGGGTAATTTGTGTGCTCCCACAACTGTGCACAATCAATTTCACCAATATTTATTTATTTATTTTATTTTGCTTTTGTTTACAAGATTTGTCTGAATGAGTTTATTAAAAAAAAAACCCTTTCAATTGAGGCCCGGGGAGAAAAGCTCCAACATATTTTAAAGGTACTTAGAGTGATCTACATTAACAGTTATGCACTCATTTACTACTGAGATTAGATGATTAGTATGTTATATTCAGAGTAATGTAGAAGGGTGTATATTTTTGAAATGCCTTTTGACAGGAACAGGGTGGCTATCAAGACACCTCCTTCACTGATCTTTTTTGCTGTTGTATACAGGAGCATTACTTAAATTACACTGAGGCCATGTCCTCTGTGTGATATCTCTTCTAGGTTTTTTTAAATAATACAGCATTTAGTTTCATGGTGCCTTTGCAATCAAAACTGGAAATGAGACAGTGCAGAGAGTTATGCAAACACCTCTCTGATGATGATTTGGATGGTGAAGTAAAAAGGCACTTGAAATCATTATTACTCCCCATGGTCTGTCGTGCCCTGTGACACAAAACTCCAATGTCAAAACCAGAGGATCGATTTGAAAATGTTCAGCAAGCAATGATGGAAGTCTGCTGTTGGTGAGGACTGTACACAGCAAAGCATAGACGTGTAAGTGCTCTTACAGTAACAGTAGATGTTTATCATTATCATCACTGCGGCAGTCGCTTGTTATATGGGTTACGGCTTGAATATAATATAACAGAAGACCAATTTTCAAATCTTCAGGGGACCTTTCCACATGCCCAACCATTAGTTACCTTAGGGTGGGAGGTAGGCATAGTGATTAAAGTTCTTACCTTACAGACACAAGGTGCAGGGTGTGATTCTCACATGGGGCTTAAAATGACCCACAAGGGCAATAGCCTAGTACTAATCTATGAACCGATGAGAAACACTGGTAAAGTTTCTGAGAGTAAGAGACTGTGTGTGTGTGTGTGTGTGTGTGTGTGTGTGTGTGTGTGTGTGTGTGTGTGTGTGTGTGTGTGTGTGTGTGTGAGACAGTAAAATGCCGTAGTTAGAGTTAGCAGGTGGAATTTATTTTCAAGTGCATTTTCAAGGAATTGTGAGTTTCAAGGGAAGAGAAGTTTACTGCTGCTCATGCTAAGTCTGCTTAAAATGTGCTACTGTTTTGTTTAGCAAATAGTATCACTATTGTGATACAGAATTTTAGAGCAGTGTTACCACAGCAGGTAGCATACTTCAATCTTGATATAGAGGGCTGTAGGTTCTACTCCCACAGCATGTAGATCAGTATTTTAAGGGGGTGGGATGTTGCAGTCCTTAGTATGTCCTCCTTTGGATGAGACGCCTAGTAACTATGAACCTCTTTTTCAGTCACCCATTCCCTATTGCAATATACCAGCTTACCACTTCTTTTAATGTAACATAGGCAATTTATTCTTCAAGGTCAACAGGCACTAAATTTGTAGATGAAACACTGAAATATAAGTTGTTTTCTAGCAACAACCTCATTAATTTCAGATCTTTTTAATGTGGAATTATTCAGATTACTTTTAATTCTGCAGACATTGTACATATTGGCTGATATTGGTGGATTGTAATGACAGAAGTTTGAGTGGCCTTTTATGGTTGAAATGTTCTGAACTGGGCAGTCTGTCATTACTGGTTCTTATGTTTTGTTTCATTGCTTACTGGAAAAATATTCAAAACTATAAATTTAAAACACACACTAACAAGTGGTGCTGTATTATACAAGGGATATAATTCAGTCAGAAAGGTGAATCACAAAACATTTGCATGGTCCTAAAAATGTGTGCAAGGGGACCTATGATTTGAAAACAGCCCAAAGGTAAACTTAACCTGCCACTACCCAGATGCATTTTCTTTGAATGTGGGTTTTAATGCTGTTTCAGAGAATGTGAGTTTCAAAGGTAGAGAAGTTTCAGTGCTGTCTGTTTTTATTGTATGACTATTGCTTTGTTTAGCAAATGTCAGTTTCTGCTGTAAAATTTGAAATAAAAGATGTAAATTAAATCCAAATATCTGTAGTCATTGAAGAAGTAAAGTATAAAACAGTATGCATACTGAGAGTTTTGAACAGTGTTTATAGCAACTGGGGAGAAATAGCCAAGTAATGGGACACTAGAATGGCTGCCGGGGGGGGGGCGCTCTGGATTTGCACCCCCCCTGCAAAAAATCCTGTGGGCTCCTTTGCTACCATTTCTTATGGTCTACATTAACACGGTGTCACTAACAACACAACCCAATTTTCATCACAAAAATGTTGCAGTTTTGTTAAGTTAAATGGAATTGTCTGCCCCATTAGTACACAAGGCATTCTAGAACGAACGAGTCAGACGCATCATTCGTATAAGGCATGTGTAGGAAAATTATTAAATACTATGTTGGAAACCGAAGATAAAATTTACATTTCATGTTGTGATACAGAACAACACCGAACTTTACTACAGAACAGATACCTGTGGAATGATTCATAAAAATATGTATCAGAGCAACTGAACTTAATAAAACTAAGCTTTAGTGGGAATGAGCAAAATAAACTACTTGCAAACAATTCTAGCATGAGAAGCTTGCAATTGAGAGATTTTTCAGCAAAGAAAATGCACTATATCTCTAGGTACCACAGTAGAAGTCTCAAGTATCTTTCATGAAATGTTAAGAACAAAACAGGCCCAGCTTTGTGTTCAGTTCATGGGGATGATTCTGGGATATCCTACAGAGATATTCCAAGCATGTGAGGCCTAGACCAGCAACGATTAACACCACAGCTAATTCTGATGCTTTAACTCATTACAGCCTAGTAACGCCTCCAAGAATTTCTGTAGTTACCATCTACTGATGCCTGTAGGCATCAAATATTGCTTGTTCATATTTACATTAATAATTCCAAAACCATGCTACCTACAAGGTATCAGAAGATTTCATTTTAAAACAAACATGATGGCAAACACAGCTGTATTGGTATTTAACACCTGTTTAATGCAGCTAAAGAGATACTAAATATTATTTGTATATGATTTATGTTTGTAATCATTTTTATATTTCTTTAAATATCCCAACAATCAAGAGACACAGAATTGCTTAGCCTTGTAAGAAAGCCCTCAGCTATATAAAGGAAATGTTGCTGGGCAGTGTGTGTTGCTTGAATGTTTGTTAAAATATCATAAGCTGTTCATACAACATTACAAAAATTCGTCAAAGTAAACTTTATTGTCACTTAGATCTGCACATACTGCAGCTAAACATAATTACATTGCTTCGTTCCCAGTGCAAGAAACATGCATACACACAGGTACTATTTAGTAATACTAGGACAGACACTTACAGACATTGCATGTATAAAGTTGTGTCATTTAGGGTATTGCACAAGTAGATACTGCACAAACCTGAATTTTCACATTAACAGGTACCTGTGAGGCAAACATATTGCATAGAGTATTGCACATTCAAGTTTCAGGACAGAAAAAGATTTGGATATTGCACTAAAGTATGCTACTAGTAGAAGTGATCTTAGAATAAATAGATATGAGAGTATGTCATTTACTGGATTAGTCAAGGGAATATTCGGTTAACTGGTTGAAAGAGCAGACTGGCTTCTGGCATGCCTGTTGTTAAGAGTTTGGCAAGCTGGTGGATAAGGGGGAAAAATCTTCAATTGAGCCCGGAAGTCTTACAAGGCATGCTGTGGTAGCATCTACCTGAGGAAAGGCAGGAGGACATACCACAAAAGCAGGGTGAGTATGGTCATCTATTACCTTTCTAGCTCTTCCAATATATCGAGATTCATGCAAGTCAGCCAGGGATGCCAGTGCAGGACCTATGATTCTTTCCACTGCTGTTACTACTCTCTGGAGAGCCTTGCAATTTGAAGCATTACAGTACCTGTACCATACAATGATGTTATTTGTCAGTACACTCTCAATGGTTCCCCTATAGAAGGCTTGGAGGATGGACTGTGACAAGTTTGTTTTCCTCAGTTTCCGTAGGAAGTGCAAACATTGCTGCACTTTTTTGACACTGTGGTCGGTGTGCACCAACCAAGACAGGTCCGCTGATAGGTGTTCCCCAGGACCTTAGTGCTCTTGGTTCTTTCTACTGCTGCTCCCTTCATTTCCAGAGGTTGATGTGCTGCCTGAGACCTCTTAAAATCCACAATCAGCTCCTTGGTCTTGCTGACGTTCAATGCCAGATTGTTGCTGTCACAGTAGCCTAGCAGAGGTTCTATTTCACTCCTATATGCTCTTTCCATGCCATTCCTGACAAGACCTATGACTGTGGTTTCATCTGCGACCTTGATAATTCTGTTGGACTCATATCTGGCTACACAGTCATGTGTAAGCAAGGTGAATAGTAGAGGACACAGACCCCAAAAGGTATGTGTAGGAAATAATAGCTCTAAAAGCATAACTCCGAGCATGGGCGTACCACAGGGCTGTGTCCTGTCTGTGAGAAAGTCTAGTATCCAATGGTACAAGGGGGTGTTGATGCCCAGTTGGATTAGTTTCGTCACTAAGTTCTGGGGGGGGGGGGGGGGGGGCAGTTTTAAAGGCGAAACTGAAGTAGATGAATAACATCCTGACATAACAGTCCATAATTTCCAAGTGAGTCAAGGTTTCATGAAGTGGTAAAGAGATGGCATCTGCTGTGCAGCAGTTTGACCTGTAGGCAGAGATAGCATCTGCTGTGCAGCGGTTTGACCTGTAGGCAGAGATGGCATCTGCTGTGCAGCAGTTTGACCTGCAGGCAAACTGCAATGTATGTATGCTTGGTGAGATGTTGTCCTTGATCAGCTGCTCAAAGCACTTCATTACTGTCGATGTTAGAGCAACTGGGTGATAATCATTCAGACTTGCTGGTTGTGGTTTCTTGAGTAAGGGAATGATAGTCATGTTCTTAAAGCATCTCAGTACGATGGCTAATCGCAGTGATGTATTGAAAATGTCTGTGAGTACCAATGCCAGCTGTGCAGCACAGGCCCTAAGAACCCTGTCCATAATGTTATCCGGACCAGCTGCTTTCCTTGGGTTAACTCGTCTCAAAGTTTTCAGTAAATCAGCTGCACTGAGGCATAGCATTGTAGTTAGTTATGGCTTGTATGCCTTTTCATAGACATCTAGAGTCTCTATGGTCATTAAAGCGACTCTGAATTTTCTTCCATAGGTTCTCTTTGCCTCTTTTATGCCTTTGTTTAGGTTTGCTCTGGCCACCCTTAGGGCATCCTTGTCTTTAGATCTGAATGCTGCATTACATGTCTTTATAAGCTCATACACTTCACTGGACAGCCATGGTTTTTGGTTTGCACATATGGTGATGTCTTTGGCAGTTGTCACATCATCCACACATTTTGAGATGTATGCCATAACAGATTCTGTACATTCTTCCAGGTCTATTTGGTGATTCATTGTGGCTGCCTCCCTGAACATCAACCAGTCTGTACTCTCGAAGCAGTCTTGCACTGCTATGACCGCACCCTCAGGCCATAACCTTATTTGCTTCCTTGATGGTTTTCCTGATTTTAGCAGCGGTTTGTATGCAGGAAACAACATGATGGCAAGATGATCCGAGTTGCCCAGGTGTGGATAGGGTGCTGCCTTATATGCCAGTTTTATGTCGGTGAAAACCTTATCCAGTGTATTCTCCCCTCTGGTTGCAAAGTTCACAAGCTGATGGTAGTGCACTAGTACCGATTACAGGTTGGCTTGGTTAAAGTCACTTGCAATTACATAGGCAAACTCTGGGTTTCTGTTCTGGAGTTCATTTATGGACTGGTATAGAGTGGCAAGTGCTGCATTGGTGTTTGCACTGAGTGGAATGTAAACAGCGGTTATGCTCACGCCATTAATCTCTCTAGGCAAGTAATACGGCCTGCATTTTAGAGACAAAAAAATTCAGTGTTCTCCGATTTGTCACAGAGTGAATGAATTCTGTCAGCATGAAATAGTGTCATTCCCTCTACATTCACTGGGCTGTCATTTATGTTGGAGTTAAGCCAAGTTTCAGTGAACATAAATAAATAACTGTTTCTAACCTTAGTATGGGTAGAGAGTTCCAGCATTAAGTAATCCATCTTACTCTCTAGGCAGTGTACATTAGCCATCAGTAAGGAAGGAAGTGCAGAGGCCTCTGTGGATTAGCTTTTAGTCTGGCTGTAATTCCTCCTCTGGTGCCTCTTTTTCTTGATTTTACACATCTTTTCCTTTTTAGGCTTTGGCCAGGGGCGATGAATGCATGCTTAGCCAGATCTGTGTATTTCTGGCCATGTTTCAGCAAGATGCCTAGCTGTAGTAGTTCCTGGAATGTGTTAGGCCTTACAGGCCTCACTGTTGGTAGCTCATCATACATACAACACGGTGAAATTAGAGATCAAATTTCAAGTAGATTCTCAGCATTGTAGCATATCATACCTTCATTTTCTGCTTCTGAAACTGATTTTTCAAATGTATCCGATGAAAAACAAGACAGATAGTGTAGGGATCTGAAGCAGCCACTGCCACACATGGCACCACCATTTTTTTAATTAATTAATATTCACTGTCTTTATTGCAGTTTATAAAATCAAATTTAAGACATACGACAGGGTGCCCAAAAGTTCTAAGCCTAACCAACTTTCTAAGGTCTGAGCTTTATTTTGCCTCTGTAGCTGAAAAGTGGGTTATTTCATGTTGTAAAGTGCCAATGTGCAGAATCGTAACACTATGTTTTGACATTATTTCTGATCACTGATTGAACCATGCCAATGAAAAGTGTGGAGTTTTCAAGAGTGGAACTCCGAGCCATTATGAAGTTCCTATTCCTGCAGAAGAAAACTCCGATGGAAATCCATGAATGAATAATGCAAACATTGAGTGACAAGTGCCCTTCTTACTCAGCTATGAAGAAGTGGTGTGCAAATTTTCAGCATGGAGCTTTCGAGACCAAAGATGCAGCAAGGTCGGGATGTCATCTCCTGAAATTGTTGGCCATGTCCCTGGCCTGATTTTGGCAGATTTGTAAAAATCAGCTAAAACAACTCCTGACACACTACAGATATCCAATGAAGGTGTTGGGTTTATAATCCACGAACAGCTGGATATACAGAGGCTGTCAACCAAGTGGGTGCCCAAATGTTTGAATGCTGACGAGAAAATTCATCAACTGGACACTTCCAAATTGATTTTGCTGTAGTTTCGTTGAGCTGGTGCTAACTCTTTGGAATGACTAGTTACCGCTGATGGAACATGGTTACACTACTATGATCCTGAGACAAAACAGTCCATGCAATGGTGGCACTCAGTTTCACCAAGGCCAAAGAAGTTCAAGACCCAAAAGTCAGCAGGAAAGGTCACAGCCACATTGTTTTGGGATCAAGAAGGTGTTGTAATGACTGACAATCTTCCAAGGGGCCAAACAGTTAATGCAAAACATTACTGTAACTTGCTGTGCAGATTAAAGGAGGCACTGAAAGAAAAAAGGAGAGGGAAGCTGTGAAAGGGGTTCTCTTTTTGCACGACAATGCACCTGTTCACAAGGCTGGCAAAACAATGGATATTTTGATGAAATTGCAGTTTGAGTGCACAGACCATCCACCCTACTCACCAGATCTTTCTCCATCTGACTATTTCCTGTTTCCAAACCTTAACAACAATTTGAAAGGGCGGCATGTTTTGAGTGATCCAGAGGTGACTGCAGCAGTGGAGCAGTATTTCACTGACCAGACTTCAGACTTTTTTGGTAGGGTTACAGAAACTTCAGATATGATGTGCCAAGTGTGTTGAATTTCAGGGAGAATATGTTGAATAAATTGTAAGTTTCACAGATCCATGTCATTCCCTTCTTGGTTGGGCTTAGAACTTTTCAGTACCTCCTCACAGAAATGAATGAATGTCACCATTGTAAAGATAACGTTAATAGTTTGCCATTTACAGTTTTCGAGTAACACTTATGGTTAGAGAGATATGAACATTTGTTTGAACTGTGAGGTGCTGACTTCATTTTTTAAAATGCTTGGGCATGCCCACTGGGACTAAAGAGCACAAACTCAAAAGACCCCCATTGAAATGAATGAGTTAAGTTGCAATTCCACATCTTCGGACAGTGACTTTGATGATGAGGCAAATGAAAAGAGTGAGACAGTGTCTAGTCCTCACTTGTTACAGAGTGTTGCATAAGTCACTGTTGTACACAACAGTTACCTGATGTGCAGGTGAGCGAAGAACCAATACCAGAAATGAGAAAATCAGAAGAGATTAGAAGATTACCATAGCATCTAACCTGCTGACCAATGAAGTTTTGTCAATGGTTCTGTGCCCACACAAGAACAAGCTTTGTTGTGTTATGGTATTACATTTGCTGTCTCACCTTTATGGAGTCTCAGGAAAACTGAAAAAACAAATTTACCCCAATAAATCTTTAAATGTATGTAAGCTAAAAAGTGTGTGGGGGCAGTGATAAGGTGTACTGAGCAGTGCTTTTTGTAGCTCAGTAAAAGTGAGCCTACACACTTCTGTATACAGACTCTGTACATGTATACAAAGGAGCAGTCAATGCACGCTCTGTGTTTAGGCAGCCCCTCTACACTTGCAGTAAATGTACATGACAAGGTACTGGTCTACAAGAACAGGATGAAAGAAGGGGTAGTGGAAAGAAGAGGTGATAGCAGCTGAGAAAATGAAGGCAGAGTAAGGGGCCCTAAAGATGGACAAAGCATAGGGGTCTAACTGGATCACACTCAGGACCCTGAACTGGTCTGCTCGGACATTGATGAACCAACAAGACCATTAGTGAATGGCGAGATCCGTGGACTGGAAATGCAGGTATTGATGGTGCCTATATCTGAGGATGCCAACAGGAGCATCACAGAGAGCTAGTGACCAGTAAACTTGACTACAGTGTTTGGTAAGATGATGGAGGTGCTTCTGAAGCTGGCATTCACAAGGTTTCTGAGCACAACCGGTTGCTTAGTGCATTGCTTTTTAGAAAAGTATAGTCATCAGGAAAGCTGAGTTTGGAGTTCCTGTGCATCCTGTAGCAGCATGCTCGGAATTCCTGTGCATCCTGTAACAGTATACTCGGAGTTCCTGTGCATCCTGTAGCAGTATACTCGGAGTTGCTGTGCATCCTGTAGCAGTATACTCTGAGTTCCTGTGCATCCTGTAACAGTATGCTCGGAGTTCCTGTGCATCCTGTAACAGTATGCTCGGAGTTCCTGTGCATCCTGTAACAGTATACTCGGTGTTCCTGTGCATCCTGTAGCAGTATGCTCGGAGTTCCTGTGCATCCCGTAACAGTATGCTCGGAGTTCCTGTGCATCCTGTAGCAGTATACTCGGAGTTCCTGTGCATCCTGTAACAGTATACGCGGAGTTCCTGTGCATTCTGTAGCAGTATACTTGGAGTTCGTGTGCATCCTGTAACAGTATGCTTGGAGTTCCTGTGCATCCTGTAACAGTATGCTTGGAGTTCCTGTGCATCCTGTAACAGTATGCTCGGAGTTCCTGTGCATCCTGTAACAGTATGCTCAGAGTTCCTGTGCATCCTGCAACAGTATGCTCAGAGTTCCTGTGCATCCTGTAACAGTATATTCAGAGTTCCTGTGCATCCTGTAGCAGTATGCTCGGAGTTCCTGTGCATCCTGTAGCAGTATACTCGGTTCCTCTGCATCCTGTAACAGTATACTCACAGTTAACAGGAGAATTCCCTACATTCCTGATATGAGTACAACTGTCAGTATTTTCAAAGTCGAATTTCTAAACCTTGGTACAGAAGCACCTCTAAAACGAAGGCAGTAAGGTGGCATCTGCAAGCTGTGCTAATTATGCATAGTGAAATGGTCAGCATGGGATGTAAATTGTTAGAATTATTATGGAATGTTTGCAGAGTTATTAAATTCTGAAGTATTTTACATACTTTAAGAATGCAAAACTGCCTTGTGATACTGTCACATTAGGGGAAATATCGAAACACAGTGGATATTACTCATAAAAATGGCATTAATACATGGTGGATATTGCAAAGAGCTCGTGTGACAAATATTTGATAAAGTAGATATGAATATTGCAAAGATCATGTGACTTACAGACAAAGCAATAATGCCATCATACATACCCCAGTAGGGCATACAATTTTGCCACTGATATTTACCATCTAATGTACACAGTTTTGCATGTTAATATTGTTGCTTTGAAATATTGTGAAAATAGTTCACAGCCTGCGTACGTTATAAAATATTAAAGAACAGCAGTGTGTTCTCCACTCTTCAAGCTGTCAAACAGACGAACGGGTTTCCTGCGGATACCCACGGTTTATGTTGCATGCTTACACGCATCATTTTTGGATTGACCATAACATTAGTAAATTTTGGTAAATAAAAAATTATTTCATAAATCTGCAACATAAAATCAGAATCACCAGAAAGACCTTTGATATCCAGTGTGTCTAACAAAGATATTTCAGTTTACATTTTTTGTAACTGGCATCATCTATGAGATGCTGTAAATCATATGAGATGTGTTTTAAATACAGGATTTTGGGAAAAAAAGCCTTCAATAAGCAAATGGTTTCTAGCTTAGTAGATTTCAGGAAGCAAGGGGCTAATTAGTCTCTTGCTGATCAATACTAAGTTAAGGAATTCCAGAATGGATTACCAAACGGAAGATCCATTCCGACTAAACCAACCCAGTTTTATGGCTGTGTTACCAGGAAGGTGTACAGAAACAAACTTCTAGACAGAATATATCTGGGCTTCAGCAAAGCCTTTGTCTCAGCCTGGTGCAGCAGGCTTCGTGGGGAAATAATGGAGATCTGATGAAACAGGGTGTGGTGTTATCTACAGACAGTAAGGCTGTGTTTCTGTTTAGTGATTTTTTTAGGAAATGCTGTAAGATACACATTGATCAGAGGATGATAGGATTTACAGGTCATCTGAGTTGTGAGGCCATTTCCACCTTGCCAATACACACTCTTAGGCCTTGCTTCTCATTTCAAGGAGGGCCAGGCCGGTTATACCTAGGCTGAATTTATGAACGTCCATCCACTTGTTCGACTCCTTTCTAAAGGCAGTGTGTCATGCTGCTTAACTTGGAGAAGGGGTAGGCACTGCATTACAAATCTATCTCTCCTCTTAGTCTTACTTATTTGTTGGAGTAAATGTAGATCTTTCGCCCTAGTGTTAGCTGGACTGTTTCATGTGTTGGAGGTATAAATGTTCTTGGACCACAAGATCCCTTATACTCTTATAAGCAAGGACTAGTTCTCCCATAAGGAGCCTATATGAAACTCAGTAGATGGATAAAGTCTCTCGGCTTTGTTTGTAGTCAGATACTTTCCCATGTTCTTTTTAGTTATAAACCTATGGGGTCTTTCCAGTTGCTTGATATGCTTCGTAAGGTGTGGAGTACAAAGAGGTGAGAACGTCTTTTGATCTGGAAGAAGTGCATTTTGCTATGAGCTGTGCAAGGTTTAAAAGGATTTCGTAACCACTGCTGCTATGTGATGGTCAAAATTAAGGGACCTGTCCACCCATCTGTCCAGATCTCTCATATCCTTTTCATTTTAAAGTGGTGTGTTGTCTATGCTGTAAGCTGGCGCTAGCAGTTGCTTACTAAATGCTACAATGTTGCACTTTTTGGCATTGAACTTGACAGCTGCTGACAAGTGTAAGCTCATGCTGGAGTGCATGTATGTCAGAGGGGGACTTGACAACAACTCTCAGCCTACAATCATTTGCAAACTTTGTTAACAGAAGATACACATTTAAGGAGTAGAGATCTGAGAAGCTGGTGCCAAACAATAGAAGTCACAGCAGACATCTCTGCAGAACTCTACTAGTTACCTTCCTGCTCTCAGATGGCATACCCCCTACTTTTACTGTGTGAGTCCCGTCTCTAAGCCATTTGGCTGTCCACTGAACTGCATATTGGTCGATTTGGAGCACCTTCAACTTCCTTATTATATTTTCATGCGGTATGCTTATCAAATGTCTTGGCAGGGTCAAGGTACACTGTGTGGACAGTTTGTCCAAAGTGTACGGCCTGAGTAACCCTCACAAAAAATTTTCATTATACAGGCTCTACCCTTAACAAAGCTGAACACTTGGAGGTCAAGTCTGATACGATCTTTGATATCATAGTTAATTAGGTCAGTTATGACACATTTCTTGGCTTTGCATACAAGACTCGTTAGTCAGCTGGGTCTGTAATCTGGGTCTTTAGCAGGGTCTTCCCATGAGACAGACAGTTGCTAAGCTCGGGCTGAAGAAGTTGAGATGACACAGACTTGTTCCCCAGTTTAACTGAGCTACTCAGATTAAATTGTTGAATATTTTCCTTGTTTCTTTTTGTGGTTTGATTTGTTTATTTGCATTGTGTTTTTCCTTGTTTCTTTTTGTGGTTTGATTTGTTTATTTGCATTGTGTTTTTCCTTGTTTCTTTTTGTGGTTTGATTTGTTTATTTGCATTGTGTTTTTCCTTGTTTCTTTTTGTGGTTTGATTTGTTTATTTGCATTGTGTTTTTAAAATGTCATTTGCAGAATACTGTGGAATGCATGCATAGACTCAAAATGTCTAATTGTTCCATTAGTGCTAAACTTATTCCTTCAAACACATCGAGATTCATTGTAAAACTTCATGTCACACATACCAGTAACCTGCTGATTTCATGAGTCTCATGGCGGGTCATGTTTCCTGTGTTTGGTCATGAGGAAGACTTTGTGTCCTGTAACAGCTGTGCTTCTCGCAGACGACCAGTGAATGTTGGTCATAATTAAATATTTAACAGATGACACAGCAGGAAAAAAGCTGCCGTTGCAGGGAAAAGCTCAGTAGCAGCTTTTACTGCCCCCTGCTGTCTTCAGTGTTTTCTCTAAGTCATTGTTTGCCTCAGTTTTCTTCTATACATAACCCCACAAAGAATATAATGGCATTTAAAAGAATAACGGGACAGTTTCAATAATTGTTCAACAGGAAATAATCACAGGGATATGGTAGTCAAAACAATTTGTTACTATTGAGAATTTTATTAGATCTACACATACAAAATATTAAGACACTTTGCTGTGGAAAAGTGAAAGTGTTTCCTCGGTAGTGAAGTGTGGTACTTGAGCTGTGTAACTAATACACATCGCTGTATCATTTGTTCTTGGTTACAATATTGCCAATTCTCCACTTCTTTATTGATATATTGGGGCTAGAGGTGCTGTTCACCCATTCTGTTCTGATGGTGTTACCTGTTGTGCTCTCTCAGTTTTATCCATAACATCTCTTAGTCAATATTTCATTTTATTTTAATGTTTAACAGCGGTAATCGATGAATCCATAAGGATACAATTAAGCCACTATTCACTAAATGGCAGGAACTAGAAAATGCACATTGAAAATTACTAGGTTATACTACTGCAGAAGAGGATAAAATACAAAAAAATTACTGACAGTACAGAAAATTCTAGAATGTATAATAAGACAACAAATATGAACAACAGGGCAAAAAAAAGTTTTGGTTGCCCACTGTCCATACTTCACAGTGTGTAAACATTATGGGGAATATCAACATAAGTAATGCAAAAGAGATGGAAGTGTGTAAACAAGTGTCAATAAATTAGTAACGTGCTACATAACAGGTTCATAGGTGGTTACCAGCCTAATGGCCCTATGGCCTTAGCAGGCCTAGCCATGTTAAACACTTATTCCCTAACTGACCATGGTTAGATGATCATTGTTAGCAGAGCGAATCAGTAATTAGCACAGACTGCCCCTGTCCAGGAGGGATATAGGTGCCAACCCAAGGATGAATTTACAGTCTCTCATCCAATTGTCAAGGGTGCACTTTTAAATCGAGTCATTGTGGAGCTCTGCTTCACGTGAAGTGGGAATTTATTCCAGAAGAGTGGCAATCTCTGGGAGACATATCTGTCTCTCCAACATGTTCTGTATATGTCACAGGCTAGACTAAGATCCCTAAAGTGAGTGAGACTCTTGTCCCATTTGATTTACGGAGATGCAGCATTTCCATTATGGCAGGGTGAGAGATTGCTCTGCAGGCCATGTAGAGGTCGCCTCTCAGCAACTTGTAGGATAAAGAGTACAAAGACAGGGCCTTCAGTCTTTCCGTGTAGGTCATGTTTTGGAGGCCATCAATTTTTCTTGGTTAGAAACCTCTGTGGTATCTCCAGTTGTTGCAGGTGTCTGGTGAGGTACATGCAAAAGGGAGCATAGTACTCAATTAGTGGCCTGATGAGGGTTGAGTATAGAGTAGTTATAACATCCTTAGTCTTGAATGCAATGCTCTTATTTATAAGGTGCGAAACATAGAAGTCTTTCCTTACCACTGTGGAGACATGATGATCGAAGTTTAAAGTGCTGTCATCCTGTGTTCCCAAATCTCTCACCACTGTGTTTGAGCTTGGGGGGATGCTATCTATAATTTTATTTATTTACATTGTAATGTAATTTGCAGGGGCCACTTCTTTGCCATGAGGGATAATGAGGCACTTGTTTGTGTTTAGTTTTAGACAGTGACTCTGGCACCAGTCATTAGTCTGTGCTAGCCCCTTTTGTAACAGGTTAATATCATTGGGGGCTCAATGAATGCACCTAGTTTGCAGTCATCTGTGAATATGGTAAGCCACAGGCCATGTACTTTCACCTGGATGTCCAAGAAGTAGATTCCAAATAGTACAGGGCCCAGCACAGATTCCTGTGGTACACCACTGGTAACTAGTCTACTGGTGGAGGTGGACTCCCCAACTTTAACAGTTTCTCAATGATATGTGAGTGGGGAATTGTGTCGAAGGCCTTGGCTAAGTCAAGATAGGTGGTATGTACCGCTTTGCCCTCATCCAGGGCTTTGGTGACATTCTCGAAGAAGTTCGCCAGGTTTAATAAGGAAGACCTGCCCTTAACAAAGCCAAACAGGGTCGGGTCAAGAGTTTGGAGGTTACCTATGTCCTTGTTGATAAGGTCCATGATAATTCTTCCCATAGCTTTGTAGATAAGGTTATGCTTATGGGTCTATAGTTTCCAGGGTCGGTTGATGGACCCCTTTGTGTACAGGTGCCTTTCTCCACTCTGCTGGAACAAAGCCAGTGCTCAGGCTAAGGATGAAGAGACTGCCAAATGTTTCCACTAGGTCCTGTTTTAATTTGTTTAGTAAACAGCCTGGGATGTTATCTGTTCCCATGAAGGCTGTGTTTTTGACCTTGGAGAGGTTCAGAAACAGAACTAGCAGCGTTCTTCAATCATATCGACAGTTCAGCAAACTTCCTGAAATTCACAAACATGCACAACAAGAATGAGGCCGTTTTTCTTGATCTAACCATCACCAAAAAACACAATGAGCTCTCAAACAACCTATACAGGAAACCAATGCATGTAAACCTGCTACTACATAAACAAAGTATGCATCCACTCATAACCAAATGGAACGTGATCAAATCCCAAGCCATTAGAATGGCGAGAGTTTCCAAGCAAGCCTCTGAATTTGCCAATAACATCCTGGATCTGGAAAGGGACTTCTTAAATCATGGATACAACACCCGATTCATCAAAAACATATTAAACCCGATCATGGATGCCAAACTGGAGGACTCCAACTTCCCAGAAAAAGTAAATGGCCACATTAGGACAAGGAACAAACAGGGAAGCAGCAGGCGAGACATTTCCATGACCATTTCATATTCACTGGACTTCACCCTGATAATAAAAACCATAAGGGAGAACTGGGTCATTCAGCACAGCAACACAACATTAATCAAAATTATCCCCAAAAAATCCTGCTCAACATCAAAAGAAATGAAAACATCAGGGACTACCTAGAAAGCAAAAACAAAACAGGATGAACTGAACCGGAAAAACCAAGAGGCATATATGGTTGCAGACCCCACAACTGCTTGTATTGCCAAAACATAAGCTATGAAAGTGTTTTTTATTGTCCAATCTCCAAGCACTACTACTGCAGCAGAGGACATCAGAACTGCTCTATGAAAGGAGTTGTCTACCAAGCTCAATGCTCAAAATGTGACTGTTTTTACATAGGAAAAACAATTAACAAACTAAAGACATGGGCCATGACACATCTGACCAATATCAAGCATAAGGTTGTTGCTAATGCCCTGGCCAAACATTGCATCAGCTCCAGGGGACACCACCACTTCAAATTTCATGTATTGGACCATTTTATTTTATTTTATTTTTATTTTATTTTACTTTACATTTGTTTACCAGGCTAGTCCAACTGGATACATGTCCATTTTCAGTGGAGGCCCGGGGAGAAAAGCTCCAGTTACACAGCATCATAGACACATACAAAAACATTCAATAACATTTTGATTTTACATTTATAGAATAGACATTTTAAAACAACATTTTGAACATTGCATGGAAAAAGTTTGGCAATAATATTAATATGGCGTAATACCTCTGCAGTTACCAAAAATTAGAATAAGACAGAAAAAATGGCTAATAGAGTTACAGATAAGAAGTAATACTCAGGGAGGAGAGTGCAAAGAATAAGGAGGAGGGTTAGTTATAAGGAATAGTTAGAAGTAGAGATTTATGGTAGAGAATAACATTTTGACTGGTGACAGGTAGTTAGAGAAGAAACAAACGGTTAGTCAGGGTTATTACAAGAGCATAACCAGTGATTGGAGAGGAAAAGTTTTAGGTTAGTTTTAAATAGTGGGAAAGAGGTAAGGGTAGTGAGGTCATTTGGTAACTGATTCCATATTTTACCAACTGAGTTTGAGAATAAGGAATCACCTGCTAAGTTATTCCAGAAGGAAGTGTGTATCAACATTTTGTTGGCAGAGCGCAGATTCTTCAAATTATTATAAGGTCTTATAAAGGTAGAGAGAATTGGGGTGTTATTGGGTTGGTGTAGGGCTTTGTGAGCGATTATAAGTTGGTTAAATTGTAGTAGTAGCGCTAATTCAAGCCATCTTAGCTGTTTTAGATTCTGACAATGGTGGGTCCTGTAAGGAGAGTTGGTAGCAAATCTAGCAATATTATTGTATGATCTAGTAAGATTGTTAAGATTATTTTTAGAAAGATTGGTATATATGGTGGAAGCATATAACAGGGTAGAGATTAAATGGGTTCTAGCTATTGTGGCTCTGGCTACTGGTGTCAGGAAAGGTTTAATGCGATAAAGGGATCCAAGTTTTTTGTCAGTAGATTTAATTGTAGAATTGATGTGAGTGTCAAACTTTAGTTGATTGTCAATAGTAATTCCAAGGAGTTTGGTGGTGGGGTCAGGTGAGATAACTGTGCCATCTTTGGATGCAAGTGTGAAATGGAGAGGGGGAGATAGATGAGATGGGGTAAAGAGCAGTACTTTGTTTTTTTTAGGGTTAAGAAGAAGACAGTGGTTAGAGAACCATTTTTCAATAGTAGAGAAGGCTTTTTGTGTGTGAGAATGAAGATCAGTTTGTGATGAGGCAGAACAAATGATAGTGGAGTCATCAGCATATTGAATACAGGTAGACTGTGGAATAGAGAGGTGAAGGTCATTTATGAAAATGAAAAACAGTAGTGGACCTAAAATTGAGCCTTGTGGGACACCTAGAGAGGTAGGAAGAAGGTCAGAAAGATGGTTTTGCCAGAGAACAGCTTGTTTTCGGTTATCCAGATAGGACGTGAACCAGTTTATGGCAGAATAGTCGAAGGAGAGGGACTTCAGTAGGTGGAGGAGAAGTTGATGATTAACCATGTCAAAGGCTTTAGATAGATCAACAAAGAAAGCAGAGGATAAAGTATTATTGTTACGATTTTTGTTGATACAGTTAGTAAAGGATAGTAAGGCTGTGGTGGTACTATGAAACGGTCTAAAACCGTGTTGACAGTTAGCTAGGAGCTGATGGTGGAGTAGGTGGGTTATAAGTTGTTTATGGATACATTTTTCCATGATTTTAGCAAGTGGGGAGAGTCGAGCAATGGGAAGAAAGTTAGAGAAATCAGTAGAGTCGCCACCTTTGTGAAGAGGAATAATGTATGAGATTTTCCAGATTGATGGGATTAAACCTTCTTTTAAGGTTCTGTTGATTAATATGGAGATTGGGTAGGCAATGGCTTTGGCTCCTATTTTGAGGTATTCTGCTGGTAGTTGGTCAGCTGAGGGGGTATTAGGTTTTAGTTTTTGAAGTAGAGAAGAGATATAGGAGGTGGGTATAGGTTCAAGGTGAAAAGGGGGAGGAGTAGAGCTTGGAGTGGGCAGGTTAGATATGTCTGGGTTTTGCTGATTTGCTAGTTTTAGTATAGTGGTGGTGAAGAAAGAATTGAAGGCATTAGCTGTTTGCATTGGACAGTCTGGGTTGGAGCCTAGTGGGTTCGGTGATTCCACTCTGCCTGGGGATAGTAGTGTGTTAATAGTAGACCAAAATTTGTGTGGTTGATGAAGGAATGTTTGCTGTAGTTGTATATAAAAGTTCTTTTTGTCCTGTAGGATAGCTTTTTTTGTAATATTTCTTTGTTGATTAAAGGTTTGGTGATCAGTTGTGTCCTTTGTGGACCGCCATTTAGCCCAAGATTTATTTCTATTGAGGATTAGTTTCCTAGTATGATTTGAGAGCCATGGAGCTGGTTTATTTTTCATTCTTATGGAACGGATAGGGGCATGTTGGTCTAGGATTGCTAGGAAGGTGGTATTAAAGTAATTAACCGCTTCATCTATAGGGAGAGACTTAAGGGGAGACCAGTTACATTGTTTAAGTTCGGTTAGAAACAGTTCATGGTCAAGGTGTTTTTTGCTGCGGATGGTTCTGACTGAAGAGGGGATATTTAAGGTTGTTTTATGTCTAATAATATATATGAGAGAGTGGTCACTAAGGTCATCAGGGAGGGTTCCTGTTGTATAGTTTTGTTGTGAACAATTTGTAAGAATCCAGTCTAAGATTTTTTTTTTGTTGTTATTTTTGTTTGTTCTGGTTGGAGAGTTTATAGCTTGTGAAAAGCCATGCAGGTTAATAAGGGATGAAGGATTGGTGTTGTTACATAAATTCCAGTCAATATTAAAGTCTCCTAGTAGAATTGTTTCTTGAGGGAGATTGGTAGAAAGCCAATTTAGGAGGTCCTCTATTATAGTTAGATTTTTACCTGGGGGAAGGTAGGTGCAGATGATGTAAACTGATTTATGGGAGTTAAGAAACAGTTTAGAAATAATTATTTCTGTGTTGTTATCAGAAGGTAAGTTATAATTCATTTTGCTGATATGTAGCCCTGTTTTATAGATAATTGCAACCCCTCCGCCTTTTTTGTTCAAACTGTCATGTCGAATGATGCTATAGCCTGGGGGGATGATTTCTGTATCTTTTATTGTGGGTTTAAGCCATGTTTCTGTTAAACAGAGAATATTGAATTGCTGGACATCCAGAAGGGCATGAACTTGTGGTATTTTGTTACATATACTACGTATGTTGAGATGGGCTATTGAGAGTGATTTGGAGGGATTGGTAGTTGGTAATGGGATCATAGGGTAGAGATTGTGGTGAATGGGGGGTGGGGTAAGGCTTGGCCCAGGGTTGGGGTGGATGTCTCCATCTTTTAATAAGTGGAGTAATATGAAATTGTAACATTGGAGAGGCTTGTAATAGTGGTAAAGGAATTTTTTATTGCCTAAGATGGAGTATTTAATATGATGTAGTCGGTGATATTTAGCTTGAAAGAAACTAGGCTTAATGGTGGCATTTAGGAAGGTTGCAGATAAAGCAGGAAAAGGTGTTAGGGTTTGTTTGGAAGGGATGATAACAGGAGATAGGAGTGGCTGTTCATAGGAGGTTAAGAGGTAAGCTGTGGTAAGAGTAATCAGGAGTAAGAGTGTATGAAGACATTGGTATTTGTAAGGCATGGTAGTACAAAGTGTAGTATGTATGTAGGGAGAAGAGTAGGTGTTAGTTTAGGAAGATAGAGTAGGTGGAAGGGAGGGGATTTAGAAATAAGGGGAGTAGAGGTATAGATATGGGGTGTGGCTAGTAGTGATTCAGTGAGTGGTTGATTGGTAAAGGGGGTGTGGTTATGAGGGTAGAAGGTTAGAGGTACTGGGGGCGGGTGGAATTGGGGGCAGGGTATGGGGAGTGGAGTGAGCCCGTAGGGCGAACGGAGCGGGATACAGAAAGTGGTCAGTAGACGATGGTAAAACTATCAGTGAACACTGACTAGCACAAAGGTAAGTGGAGGTGGGCTAGGAATAGTGGGTAGGAATAAAGTGAAATAAAGAAGAGAGAGAGAGAAAAAGAAACAATGGGAATTAAAGAAAAAAAAATCCGGACAACACCAAGAAAGGAGGGGGGGTGTCCATATTCATAAAGGACACCCACACCTCAAGGTTGGTGGCAACGCACGATGCATCGGAGACCATCCAGGTGCAATTAACCATAGGCAAGACTGCTCTGCAATTTGTAGCATGTTACAGGCCACCCTCTCAAACTCAGGAACCTCACATGGCCTTCCTGAAAACATTGGAGGGGATAAATGTATCTCCAAACACCATCATACTAGGTGACTTCAACTACCCTAATATAGACTGGGAACACTACTCAAGCCCGAACACTCTAACCCAAAGATTCCTGGAGTTCATAAACTCAAATGCCATGGAACAACTAGTCACCACCCCACAAGAGGTGAAAACATACTTGATCTCATCATCATGGACATGGGAACAAAATGTTCAACACCGAAGTATACCCCTCACTGGTGAGATCAGATCATAAACTAATTTCGCTGTAGGTCCTCATCCCGCCCCACCTGAAACAAAAAGACCACAGTGAAAAACTTCTCAAAAGCCGATTTCACACTTCTAAAAACTAGTGTGGTCTCCTTTAAGGCCCCTGAGCCAGTGGTAAACATTACTCAAACCGCTGAATCACTTACAAATGCCTTCTACCAGCACCTACAGGACTGCATGGATCAGGCAATCCCAAACAAAAGTAAGACTCTCTGTACCAAAGGCAAGCGTCCAGTCTGGTGGACCCCAGCCATAAACAAGCTCTACAACAAAAGGAGGAAGCTACTACAAGATAGAGCAAAATCCTTGAAAGGTAAGACACCTTTGATCATTATAAGTACAAAACTAAGAGCTCTCATAAAATCATCCAAGGCAAATTTTGAGAGAAAAATCGCCAAGGACTCTAAAGACAATCATAAGGCCTTCTTTAGCTATGTTAGAAACCTAGGAGGAAACTCCCAGATATGCTCAGAATTAGTTCAAAATGATGTGAAAATTACTGAACCTACACACATTGCTAACATACTGGCTGACAGGTTCAGTGCAAACTTGTGCCCCCGCCCCAAAAGGAGAGATATCTATTCCAGAGGATTGTAGCCCCCAAACATCTCAAACGCCCAGGTGAGAACTGCCCACACTAAGGCGAAAAACACAGCATCCATGGGACCGGATGGTGTCCCCGCCTGTGTGCTTCATGAACTCAACGACGAATTAAACCCACACTTAGGACAGCTGTTTAATCTTAGCCTCACCTCAGGATAATGCACTCACTCGTACCCAAGGAGTGTGGCCTGCCGATATGGTCCCACTTCATAAGGCGGTGCCTCCACAGACCCTGGAAATTACCGCCCATTAGCTTGACAAGCGTTATGTTCAAAGGCATGGAGAGGATCATAATGGAACTCATAAATAAAGACATAGGGAACTTGCAGACTTTGGATCCAACCCAGTTTGGCTTTGTCAAAGGCAGATCCTGCCTCTTAAACTTGGTTGACTTTTCGAGATAGTCACCAAGGCCATTGATGAGGGAAAGGCAGTCCATACAGCCTACCTCGACCTGGCAAAGGCCTTCACACAATACCCCACTCAGGTATCATCGAAAACTCATCAGCTTGAATGTAAACCCATACATCACAAGATGGGTTGCAAACTGGCTAAGCGACAGAACCCACAGGGTCAGAGTTGCTGGAGCCATGTCAGACTCAAAGCCTGTCACAAGTGGTGTCCCACAGGGCTCAGTCCTGGGTCCACTCTTGTTCGCATCTACTTTTCTGAAGTACAAGCAAACACAGGAAGGTTATGGCTGACAAAGTTTGCAGATGACTGCAAACTGGGTGCCATAGTCGAAAACACATCTGACACAGATATCCTCCAGAAGGGCCTCACAGAAACGGATAACTGGTGCCAGAGCCATGGCCTGAAGTTAAAATGAAAACAAGGTTACTAGCTACCATATAGGTGACAATCCACTGAGCACAGAAAAGTCATCAGGGATCTGGGGACCCAAGTTGACAGTAGTCTTCGCTTGACACTCATGTTGCTAAAGTAGTTAGGAAAACCTTCTATATCGCCCACCTGATCATGAAGGGATTCACATCTAGATCAATCTGTACTCATCACTCATTAGACCTATGATTGAGTACAATGCCCGTTCGAATGTATCTGACCAGACACCTGATGCAGCTTGAAAGGCCCCAAAGTTCCTCACCAAAAGGATAAAGGGTCTCAAAATATGTCTTATGCTGCCCGACTGAAAGAACTCCAGCTTTATTCAGTCTCATACCGCTTGCTCAGAGGTGACCTGTGCCTGACATATAAGGCCATGTCAAACCCAGATTTGATGAATATGCTTCACCTCAAAAATCTAGATCCCTCAGAACCACAAGGCGGAGACTTAAACCTTGACACGGTTATAAATAGAACGTGCTGGAGGGACAGATTCATCACCCAGAGACTCCCTATGCTGTGGAACAAAACATGTGAGGCAGAGGGCCTTGTTCAAGAGGAATCTTGACCAATGGATGGGAGATCGCAGATATACCCCAGGGATTACTTCAGTGTCACTGCTTGACAGAGGCACAGAAAAATGATAGGCATAGTTTTTATTCAAACTAAAGGGGTGTGAAGCCACATAACTATGGGCTAGGCTTATAAATGCCCTTGGGCAGATAGCCTAGTATGAACCTATGAACCTATGAACCTATGTAAGGGAAAGTGAAAATAGAAGTAGATATCAGTGAAGTAGATATTGTTGGGGAAAGGGTGACATCTAGTGGACAAAAGTGGAAATGCACTTAAATACACCAGGACTCCACGGGACTAAGCTGGACTGAGGGGAGATGAGAGCAAGAGAAGTAGGAGTCTAGGTAAGGGGGGAAATGGGGATAGGGGAACAAGGGGTTTGCTGCTGGCTAACTTGGCTGGGAGCAAACAAAACACCTAGCAGGGTTTACTGGGTATTTAATTTCACGGCTATGTCATAAATAAACATACTTTCTTGATTTCTTGTATTAGCAGCTTGCAGGAGATAGCAGGGTTTGATAAAGTGTCTTAGAGCAGTTAGCTGCGAATGCAGACAAAAATATAGGTGTGGGATTCCACCCAGGCGAAAACTCAAGGGTAAGTCCAGGAGAAAGCTGAGGAACAGAAGATAAAATGAGAAAGTAAGTTATATTAAAGCAGTAAATAACACTATATACATAGAGCAGTAAGGATAAACAGATAGTAATAGTACACAACTTAAAATGAATCACATAAAGTAGTAGTTGCAGTCAGGTATGAACAATTATATTGAGTAGAACAAATACATGAGTTTAGGCTACACACATAAATCAGTTTGCTAGTGTTAAGTAGCGTAGGACACTCTTGTAAGTTTCGCTTCCACAGTTGGGAGCACTACCTGAAATTCTATTAGTATAGGTTACCGCTTAAAGTGGTCTAGTCAGTCCTTAGAGTAAGCATTTAAACAAATTGGAGGGTAAGCTTGTATGAGCTACAAATTTGGGTTGCCTTTGGCTAACTGGATTGAGGCCAAGTCTGAGCGTGTAAGGGCACTCCGTTTTACACGTGGGTTCAGCTAAATGGCGGGTAAAAATCGCAATATGTACAGCAGTTCAACTAAATGGTGGGTAAAAATTGCAATATATACAGCAGTAAATAAAAAACAGCGTTATGATTCCAAAACCTGTTTAAAAGCCAATACAAAGTACTGTTGCTCCGTTATGCATAAAGGCTATTTAAAAGGGCAGAGCAGTGCCAAGATCTTTAAATACATATAACCAAAAGCAGTAGGAGTAAAACGGAGATTAAGACAGTGACAATGCTTAAAGACATTACCAGTTATGTGGAATTAGGGGTTAGTTCCATAGCAGGATTATTTGCGTAGTTCAGAACATTACAGGTAATTAAACCTTTGTGCCTAAAAGTAGGACTAAGTATCTAAACATACGTTGCATTACTCGCAACTACTGAACTAGCACAGTCACAATCAGGTAGACGTCTATAAATCTTAGGAAAAGCAGATATGCATTTAAAAGGCAGTTAGCTTCGTTTAGAACACATAACAAGTCTAAGTAATAGTTAACATTGTAGCGGCAGTTTGCATCATAATAGCAGGTAGTACGCAAACATTAAGTAGTATCTAAAAAAGCTTTTAAACTTATACTGTCGATATTCACTTACATTTAAACTTGTATAGTCAATATTCACAGCTTGAGATAAAAAGTACGTACAGAGACATTCACCCAATAGTTAGCGTTTTGGATAAAGTAAGCTTAGTGTAAACCTGATAGCATATTCCTAGATATTTAAAAAGTGAGTACAAGGAATGAACTGAGCCTTATGCCTCTTCAGGCAAACAATCGCTAAACACCAAACATAAGCAGTAGTTGAAACAAACAAAAATAGATAACTTACTGTAGGTGTTGGCGCTCAGCCAAGGACACAGCAGCAGAAAGGAGGGCAAGTTTAAAAATGGCACCCCGAGGTTAGGAGGGACTTTAAAGCTTTCAGGAGGAAGTTCAGGAGGGAGGGGGAGGAGCAGGGATAGGGTTAGTCAGGTACAGACCGGAAGGAGTATATGTAGGTAGAGTTAATGAGAGAGCTAGGAAGTACAGTGGGATACGGGAAAATAAGAACAAAGTGGTCAGTAGAGGATGGTAAAACTATCAGTGAACACTGACTAGCACAAATGTAAGTGGAGGTGGGCTAGGAATTTGGAATAGGCCATGACACATCTGACTAATATCAAGCATAAGGTTGTTGCTAATGCCAAGGCCAAACATTGCATCAGCTCCAGGGGACACCACAACTTCAAATTTCATGTATTGGACCATTTGGAATATGAGGAACTGCAAGGGAACTATAACAATAAACTGGAAAAAAATGCAGCAAGAGTGGCAGCTGAAGCTCGATGCAAACAAACCACAGGGTTGAAACACCCAGCTTTCTATAAAAAGAAGTTATGTACCTACCATAACGTTCCATGTTAGTTGTCTTCATCTCGTCTTCCTTCTTGCTGTTTGAGTTCGGGGCCGATCCTCGGCTCCAACTCGGCCATCTTCTATAACTCGAGAGCTGTTTACTGGCACGAGGCTACCCCTTATCCCAGAATGCCCAGCATCAGCTACCCAGATCTCATTTGTGATAGTGCACACTAGACATAAGTGGAGTAACCAGTTACCTAAAAACTGGTTGTCCAATACACTTAAACAAGGAAAGAGTCATAAATTACCTGGCATGGAAAGTAATAAAAGATGCTCAGCCAGTGAAAACAAAAGGAACTCCTCTCAATCCTCTAGGAAGGGGAAAGGAGGGAGGGATGCAAGAAGGAAGGCGAGATGAAGGACAACAAACATGGAACGTTATGGTAGGTACATAACTTCTTTATGTTAAGTTGTCCATCTCGCCTTTGTTCTTGCTGTTTGGGACAGCGTCCCTAGAACCTAAAATCCCGGGTGGCTGATTGGAACAGACTCTTCAGAACAGTAGAACCAAAGGAAGCTCTGCTCCGGGAGACCATATCCACCTTGTAATGAGATATAAAAGTGCAGCTGCACAGATTGAGTCTATGGGCAACCTAGTCTGAAAGGCTACAGAGGTGGCTAATGCTCTAGTAGAATGACCTTTTGGTTTAGCTGGTAGCTCTTTCTTTCGTAACTGATAAATAAAGGCAACATTATCAGATAACCATCTGGATAAAGTCACCTTAAAAACTGGAAGGCCTTGTTTGTTGAAAGCATAAGAAAGAAATAACTGGTCTGACTTTTTAGTTCCTTAGTTCTATGGAGGTAAAAATGCAATTGTCTGTGCACATCCAGTTGGTGGAGCTTGTATTCTGCCTTGTTGCTGTGATTGGGAAAGAAAACCGGGAGATCTATGGATTGATTTAAATTGTTCTCTGAGCAAACTTTAGGAATAAATGATGGACTGGTCCTCAGAGAAATTCTGTCCTTGTGAAAAACCAGATAAGGAGGACGAACACATAGTGCTTGAAGTTCTGAGACACGTCTAGCTGAAGTGATAGCAACCAGAAAAAGTGTCTTCCAAGAAAGAAATTTTAAGGAACATGATGCTGATGGTTCAAAGGGAGGCAAAATTAAGGAAGCTAAAACTAAATTGAGATCCCAAGAAGGAGGAGGATCTCTAACTGGGGGTCTAAGAAGAGATGTTCCTCTCATAAAGGCCTTGCAGAGCTTATGAGACATTATGCTAGAATTTAACATATCGATATGAAAATTAGAAATGGCAGCTAGCTGTACTCTAATGGTAGCAGAAGCTGCACCAGACTGAAAAAGTTGTGCTAGAAATTCAAGAATTTCATGGACTGGGGCTGAGAAAGGATCCAAATTTCTAGATTCTGCCCAGTAAGAAAACTGTTTCCATTTACTAGCATACGTTTTCCTCGTAGTAGACTTATGTGAGGAAACAATAATATCACGGACTGCTGGTGGGATACTGGAAAGCCTGGCTAAGGTTGGAAGTGGAGTAACCAAGCTGTGAGCTGGAGAGTTTGAAGGGATTGGTGCAACCCGCCTGATTGATTAATCAGAAGATCTGGCACTGGGTCCAGAATCCACGGTTGATCCAGAAGGTGGAGGTGCAGGAACGGGAACCATATCTGTCGAGGCCAATATGGGGCAATGAGGATCATTTTGCAACCCAACGATTTTGCTTACTGTATGAGTCTTGGTATTAGGGGAAAAGGGGGGAAAGCGTAAAGGAGTCCCTGAGGCCAATTGTGGACTAGAGCATCTCTGGGTATATGACCTAAAAGAGGAAGTAGGGAGAAGTAGCTGCTGCATTTGTTGTTGAGAGGAGTGGCAAACAGATCGCAGCAAGGCTGTCCCCATTTGTGGAAGATAAGATTCGCAACTTCCTGATTCAGAGACCACTCATGAGGCATGAGAATAGCTCTGCTGGGCCTGTCCGCTATGACGGTGGATTTCCCAGGGATGTGCATTGCTATCAGAAAACATTGGGAGGAAATCGTCCATTGCCACAGTCTGAGTGCTTCTCGACCCAAGGGGTAAGACCTGGTCCCGCCCTATTTGTTGATGTACCACACCACTGACATGTTGTCTGTTTGGATTGCAATGGTCCCGGAAGGAAGAGAGTCTTGAGGGGCTTGCAACGCTAGGAGCACCACTCTCATTTCTAGGACACTGATATGCAGATGGTACTCGTGAGGCTGCCAAGTGCCTTGGACTGTCCTGCCTAGATAATGCCCCCCCCCACCCTATCAGGGAGGCATCCGTGGTCACTGTGGCTACCGGAGGGGGTTGTATGAAAGGTCTGCCCTGAATCACTAATGGGGAGACCATCCACAAAGAAATGTGGCTTTTGCATGCTTCTGTGATCAGGATCATGTTAGACATGGGTAGCTCCTGGAAAGACCACTGCGTGAAAAGAAGCCACTGAAGGATTCTCATGTGGAAACGCGCTAATGGGACAAGAAGAATGGCAGCTGCCATGGAGCATACATCTTGGAGGACATATCTGACTTGAATCCTTTTGCTCTGCATTAGAATTAACACTTGTTGATGAATAGTGGAAACTCTTTCCTGTGGTAGTCTTGCAAACATTTCTTTTGTGTTTAATTCTGCTCCTATGTATGTGACAGACTGACAGGGCAACAAGGCAGATTTTTCGAAATTTACTCTAATGCCTAGTTGAGTGCATAATGTGATTGTATAATCCCGTGCCTCTAAGAGTTGATGCCTGGTGGTAGCAGTCAGGAGCCAGTCGTCTAGATAGGGAAACAGCTGGAATCCTTGACGCCTCAGGTGAGCCATGACTACTGCTATACACTTGGTGAACACCCTGGGGGCTGAGGTGAGACCAAAGGGCAGAGCTCTGAACTGGTAAGGACTAGCCCCTACCCGGAAGCGAAGAAATCTCCTGGAGCGTCTGTCCATCTTGATATGGTAGTACACGTCCTGAAGATCTATCGTGCACATCCAATTGTCCTGACCCAGAAATGGGAAAATGAACTGCAGTGTCACCATCCGGAACTTTTCTTTTTGTACAGATTTGTTCAATCTGCTGAGATCCATTATTTGTCACCTGTACCCTGTCTTTTTTGGTACTAAAAAGAATCTTGAGTAAGTTCCGGATCCTAGTTGGTCTGCAGGGACTTCTTGAATGGCTCTTTTTTCTAGCAGTCTTGAAACTTCTGTGACTGCTTGATCCCTTAGATTGGGTGGGACATCTGGGATGGACTTTTTTGATTCTATGGGGATTGATGGAAGGGAATTTTGTAACCTCCGGATATAATGGATAGTACCCATCTGTCTCTTGTTATATTTTGCCAGGCTTTTGGGTACAATGAAAGTCTTCCCCCGACTGTCTCCAGAGGTGAGCAGTCGGGCAACCCTTCAGGGATGCTGGAAGGGCTTGGCAGAGAAGGTTTCTCTGTCACCCTGGTTTTGCGGTACCCCTCTGCCATGAGGGCGGCGTCTGTTATTGTTGGTTCCCCCTCTGCCCCTGGGGGAAAAATCACCACGTGTGTCAGGCAAGGGACCCTGGGATTTTCGGAAGCACATCTTTCCGCTCTTCTGACCCTTGGGATAAGGTCTGGAAGGGGTGGAAAAATGGACTCCCACGGCAGAGAGAGTCTTGCCTTCCTGCTCACACCTGGCCAATGTGTCTTTCACCTGAGGCCCAAAGAGAAAGGAGCCATCAAAGGGAGTACTGGTGAAGGACGCTCGAAAGGGTTCCGCAAACTGACATAGCCACATCCAAGCATGTCTCCTGAGAGCCACACCTATCCCTGCAGCTCTACTCGCTCCATTGGCTGCATAGGAAATCAGCCTCATGGAGGAGTTGACTATGGAATTAAGAGTCACAAGCTGGGAAGCTAATTTGGCTGGTACTCCCTCAGCTGTAGGATCTTGAAAGGTATCTCCAAGCTCTTTCAGGAGATCCCTTTGAAGACGTGCAAAATGGCATAGATAGTTCAGGGACCTCATTGAAAAGGTCTCTGAAGCAAACATTCGCTTTCCATATCTGTCCATCGTCCAAGACTCTTTGTTTGGAGGATGAACAGGTGAAGAGGTTTCTACTAACTCTTTCTTGGTGGCTGCTGCTACCACCATGGCATCACCGGGCACACCTTTGGAGAGGAATTTTTTGTCCTGGGGGGCTGTAATAAATTTGTTTGGTCTCCTCGGAGTAGGTTCCACAGAACCTGGAGCTGACCAAGCCTTTTGAGCCACTACAGACATGAGTGGATCGAAAGGAGGAGATGCCCAGGAGGTGGAAGGTCAGGAACCAAATTCATCCAGGTATACAGAGTCATCCTTGGTAGGGGCTAGGGAAGTCCAGTCCCCCCTCTGTCTAAGCATTTCAAGGATGTCTGAAAAGGAAACATCTTCAGAGGGGGACCTTGGGGACCCTTCCGATTCATCCATGTCTGTATCTGAGGTGACAAACTCAAGGGAATATATGTGCTTCCTCTTGCACTTCTTCTTCCAGACAGGCTCTTCCAAATGATCAGGGGAGGCTTCAGAAGAAGAGGGATCACCCAATGGAGTGTTATAGGGCATAGGTTCCCTATGCTTGGGGTCAGGAGGAGGAGTAGAGGTTGGAACAGACACCACGGAGGATGGAGTTGATGGAGCTGGCAGTAGAGCTGTTTCGGGGGACAGCACACTCCGCATGACCTCGAAGGCATCCCGACATCTAGGCAAAGAAAGCTCTGGCTCTGAAGAGACAGGAGTCCTTCTTCGCATCGAGGGTGATGGCTCCAAGGCCGATGTTGAAGCCGAGCTCACCTGTGCCGAAGCTCCGAAGGGGAGAACGGGGTCGGACAAGGGTCCGATGCCACTCCCCCCCTTGGAGCTGACGAGAGAGCCCCAGCACCCAGATCCCTTGATAGAAGGTACAATCGAGGTAATTGGAGCCGACATCGGAACCGAAGGAGAGATGATGATTGGCGCTGACGGCTCTACTACCTGCAGATCCATGGTCTCCGGCTCCAAGCTAAATGTAGTCAGAGGAGGAACGGAAATAGAGGCGGTTGGAGCCGATACCTGCTGAGGTGGGCTGGACAGTAATTTTGCCAGTGCTTGTGACTTAAGCAACCTACTTACTACTCTCTCCACATCATGATCCGATAATCGAGAGGAGTGGGAAGAATGATGGCTACGTTCACTCTGTAACAAAGGTGACTGAGGTGCCGAGTGAATGGGCTCTACGGATGGAGACCTCAGTCTCTTATGGCTCCAAGACGGCTCCGAAATAGATGGCACCGATGGAGGAGTTGCCTTGTTGGTGCCAGCCGGCACCGACATACTTGGTTGGTCAAGTAAAGGAGTCGGCTCTGAAAGTGGAGCCGATGGCTTGACAGACTTAGGGGATTTCGCTGGCTGACTCCGAAAGTGGAGCCGATGGCTTGACAGACTTAGGGGATTTCGCCGGCTGAGTACTTTTAGCCGGAGTATCCTGAGGCTTCAATAATCCCTGAAGGATTAATTTGTTTTTGTGCACCTGCAGGACCCTTGGACTAAAAGCGTGACATATAGAACAGGAGTCCTGCAGGTGAACAGCACCCAAACAATATACACAACTAGTGTGCCCATCTGTCAGAGACATTTTCTGACAGCATGAGTCACACTTTTTGAAGCCAGATACCTTGGTATCTTTAGACATTTTCCTAACAACAACAACTAAAGAACCACAATAACAGTAAGAAAAAAGTTATAGTAATTATTAAAACTTAAACGGCTAACCTAATAGAGGGGGAAGGAGAACGCTCCAAGTTAAACGAGTTCAAGGGAAAAGAGGCCTGTGGAAAGGAGCGACGGCCAACAAAGCACACACACACAAAATAAAGCGATAAAGGGTATAAGTACTAAGAGACTAAGGTTAATAACACTTTTACAATTAAAATTCTACAATAACAGCAAAAATATGTAATACAAAACAATGCTAAGCCTGAGCCAGTAACGAAGCAACCTCACAGGTGAAGCGGTAAACGAGATCTGGGTAGCTGATGCTGGGCATTCTGGGATAAGGGGTAGCCTCGAGCCAGTAAACAGCTCTTGAGCTATAGAAGATGGCTGAGTCGGAGGCAAGGATCGGCCCCAAACCCAAACAGCAAGAACAAAGGTGAGATGGACAACTTAACGTTGAGCGTTCTCCACTTAAGGAAGCTGCACCATCATGCCTACTATTAACAAATGTATTAACTCTGTGTTTTTCTATTGTTTTGCCCAATTTTGTCTTTTTTGGTTTCTAACCATTGCTTTTTATGGACCTTTTGTTCTTTGCAGACAGATCTGAGAAAGCTTTTGCGAAAGCGCTGATCCAGTACCCATGCCCATACTGGACATCCACACACCACAAGGTTCAATTCTAAGTCTTGTTACCAAGGCTCCCGCTAAGACATTACATACTGACTGACTGAATGCATTTTTTCCTAATGTAACTGTCTTTAATGTTAACCAAAGAACTAAAGACAATTTCATTTAATATGTTTTTCAAGTTTTGGTTCGCTTTAAGTGTGGTCTAGTGTCTATATCTTTACAGAAACGGCTGGAAGGCTACATCCATGGTAAGTCTTGTTTGCCCTTATGAAAAATATTTTTTTACTGGCACCCTATTTTTATATTCTTACTTTTATATTTACATTATGTAAATACTTAATTCAATTACAGTCATTCAGTTCATATGAGTTTGTTTTTGGGGTGACCTGGAGGAGTTATGTAGATCTACTTTATAAACGATCTGTGTTATTTTTATTTTCGAACACTTTTCCCAATTTACTAATGCTCCCGTGACTATCCACTTTTTGGACCTAACCTTGTTTATTTCCTCCCTCTCGTGCCCCAGCACAGATTTTTTCACAATCAGCCACAGAATCACGCACCTAGGCCAATATCTGGATAGCATTTCATACGTGCAGCCACTAGCCCACACATACAGTTTATCAACTGGTGCTGGGTTTCTGTGACAGACCTCCACCACAAGCTACAGAATGTTTTGTTTTTTCTAGCTTTTTAGCCGTTTTTTTAGTCTCTCTATCTCCATTTGGTACAAACACCCCTACCAAGCCACCTAATACATCTCTAAGTCCACCCTGCATATTTAAAAACACCATAAGGAATCGGCATTGAAAGCTAAATTTTATATACTAGTTTTTTATATATTTTTACATAAAAATATAAGGCTGTATAGCCAAGCTTAAAACTCGAACATATATACACACATAGACTTTGGTGTTTTTAATAAGTCGTTGTGGTACTTTGGTATTTATTGATGTGCAATACCCATCCCACGCCTATCAAGGATTAAAGGTAAAGACTACTTTAAGAATGGCTATAGACCCACCACTTCCTCTTTATTTGGGGTTTCTGGATTTCTTTCTGTGTTTTTTCTATGTTTTTTTCTGGGTATTTGTGCCACTTAGGCATTCTCCACTTCTGGTATTCCGATGTTTCTGCCAGTGAGCCTGCAATTCACTAGCTCATCCCAGCTCCCAATCTGGCCAGATCCCTACATTTCTAACTCCCCATTGATGGACTTTATCACCTTCATTCTGTGTAAGCACTGGTTAGTATTTTGGCCAATCAAATCTGTTTTACACACTCTTCTGCCAATGACTTGAAACCTTAATTTCCTTGAAGGTTAACGTTAAGGCTTCTTATAAAACAACAGCTCCTTAATGTATAATGCAACGCAGCTATTCTTTCTCCCTATTGCCATGGCACAAGGTCCTGGATCAGGCATGGGCATACCCTTTTACATATGAGCTACCATCGTCCCACACATCTGAGTTCTCGGTTAGCACAGAGCTAGACCTCCACCACATGTTAGAGTATTTTTAAGGCTCGCTATTCCATATTTTCCAATGCCCCAATGGATCTATACAATGGCACCCTAACATTAAAATCACTGAAAGGATTCTAGTTCATAATTTAAACATAAGCTTGAAGACTCATTTGGCAAGTAGTTTTTTTATTTGGAATGTGCCAGGGGTGAACCTTCTAATTACATGGCAACATTTATTCAAATACCCAGCTAAGGAGTTGAGTAAAGCTCTACTTTAACATTTATTATAATGGAGACTTTCTTAAAAGTACGTCCATAGGCCCACAAGTCTCTCATTTTTCTAGTTTTCCGTGTTTCTGTCTCGTGTTTCTTAGGCAGTTTTTCTAAGGAATCATGTTGTTTCCCAGATTTACACCCTAACATTAATATCACCAAAAGGATTCTAGTTCATAATTTACACCCAATCTTACAAGTTTTATTTGGAACCTGCTGGCGGTGAACCTTTAATTTATATGGCAACATTTATATTGCAACATTTATTCAAATACCCATCTAAAGGTTAGATTAAAAGCTATACTTTAACATTAATATAACTTAGACTTTTTTAACAGTACGGCCATAGGCCCACCAGTCTCCTACTTTTCTATTTTTCTGGCTCTTGTCTTTTTCCACTTCAGGGATCCCGCCATTTTCCAGAGGGCATATCCGATGCTACCGATGAGCCTGCCATTCGCTAGCTCATCTCAGCTCCCTATTGGCCTGATCCCTACTAACTCCCCATTGGTGAACGTCACTGCCTCATCTTGATAAGCACTGGCTAGCATGTTGGCCAATGAATTTTGATTTACTATTTTTTCAGCCAATAAAATGAAACCTTAATTTTCTTTTTATGGTAATGAGCCAGTGTTTTGGAAAACTGCAGCTCCTAAATGAATAATGTAACCTTAGTAATCTCCCTCTAGTGGCACAGCACAAGTAGACATACCCACATACATGCATAAAGAAAAACATCGGCCCATACATCCAGGATCTCGATTATCACTGGGCTAGTTTCTACACCACTTGGTAATTTTAGGCTTATTTTCCCGCTTCTGATTTTCCCAATTCCCCATGCATTCTATACTCCCCTTACCACTTCTAATTGCACCCGAGCTTCAATATCACTGAAGGGAAATTGGGTCATACCTTGAACATATTCTGGAAGAATCTTTAAGTTTTAAACCTCTTTTAACTTATTTTCAATTTAACTATGGCTGAAATGGCTCCCCACTCTGGCGCTGACCGTCCCCTACAGATTCCCAAACAAGTCTTTAATTTGGGATGGTAGGCTTATTTGTAATTAACTCAATTATATTCTCGCTCCTCACCCTTGATCTAGCTCCATACTCTGAAACTACCCAACCCACGCCAAAATACAAACTGATAATAATACTTACACTCATAAACAATACAAGTCCCACCAACCTCCTACAATCCCCTAAGGCCTACAAAAACACTATCCCCTTCTCTCTCAAGCCAGTACCAGTATCAACCATCCAAAAACTCCTAGCTAAACTCAAACCAACCTCCCTCACCTCCAACAATCTTCCCGCCAAATACCTTCAACTTGTATCCAGGCCCATAGCCTACCCCATTTCATTACTAATAAATAGATCCATTACTGAACACACCATTCCATCCTTGTGGAAAACCACATTGATCATTTCCCTTCACAAGGGCGGCCCCTCTATTGACCTCTCAAATTACTGACCCACTGCGATCCTGTCACCTCTATCAAAGATTCTAGAAAGGTGCATCTATCACCAACTCCTCACCCACCTTTTCTCCAACAGCCTACTATCAAAAACCCAATATGGCTTCTGCCCATCCTATAGCACCACCACTGCCCTAAATAACTTTACCAACATTATAAACTCACACAGGAACCAAGACAAACTAGTCTCTGCCACCTTCCTAGACTTATCCAAAGCATTTGATACAGCTTCCCACAATAAACTCTTAACCTGCCTCTCTGAACTCAACATCGACATCCCCACTCTGCTTTGGTTCAGTAGTTACCTAAACAACTACCAACACTCTGTCAAATGGCTTAACTCCGTATCCCCCACTCCCTGTCACACTAGGTGTACCACAAGGTTCAATTCTCGACCCCCTTCTTTTTAACATCTTTACAAACCAACTTCACTTAGCATCCACCAAAGATGAAACAGTCCAATACACTGACAACACAACCCTGATCTGCTCTGCATCCAATATCCAACTTCTCCAACAAAAAGCCCAAGAATCCTTCACAGAGATAGAAAATTGGTTAGATAAAATCACAATTGATACCAAACCCAAAGAAAACACAACTTATGCTGTTCCACCCAACAAAGACTAATCACGTCTCCTTCTCCATATTCTCATCCAACAAGACCTCATCATCCCAGTCCCAAAGGCCAAATTACTAGGACTTACAATTAACCAGCAGCTAAAATACAACAAACATATCTCCCTATCTCCAAAGTCCACAAAAAGCTAGGGGCGCTCTTCCGCTGCAAAAGGTACCTAACTTCCAAATCTAGAATTGCTATAGCAAGAACCCATCTCTTATCAACTTTACTTAATGCATTCCCAGTATTAATAAACATAAATAAAACAGACCTTACAACAAAATTGCCAGGTTTGCAACCAATGCCAAATTGCGCTCCCACCACTTCCAATCCCTACATATATTACACTGGCTAGAATTTCCCAATCTATTATGATACCACCAACTCAACCTAGCACACCAAATACTACACTATCCTGAGAAAAACCCTGCCCTGACTGGTCTTCTAAACTTCTACAATTCAAATAGACAACTACAACCCAGTAATACATCTCTGATTGAAAATATCCCATGTAAAAAAAGCTCAGGGAAATCTCTTTTCCCTCATGAAGTTGCCAAAACCTGGAACACCCAGCCTCCTGACCTTAGATTACAAAATTGTACCTCCACTTTCAAAAACCTCCTTAAATCATACCTTTACACCGACCATTTGTGTAACTGCAATGGATATCCCTGAAGCCTCGCCCTACTGTAGGATGTTATTTCCTTATACTTCTGAAAAATACAGATACTGTGCTCTACTGATGATCAATGTATATACTGTGAATTTTGTACACTGATGCTCATTGTATATATTGTGAATATTGTACACTGATGCTCATTGTATATATTGTGAATATTGTACACTGATGCTCACTGTATATATTGTAAACTTTGTACACTGATGCTTATTGTATACAGTGTACACTGATGCTCACTGTATATATTGTGAATATTGTACACGGATGCTCACTGTATATATTGTGAATATTGTACATGGTTGCGCATTGTATATATTGTGAATATTGTACACTGATGCTCATTGTATATATTGTGAATACTGTACACTGATGCTCACTGTATATATTGTGAATATTGTACACTGATGCTCATTGTATATATTGTATACTGATGCTCACTGTATATATTGTGAGTATTCTACACTGATGCTCATTGTATATATTGTGAGTATTGTACACTGATGCTCACTGTATATAGTGTACATATTGTAAATATTGTACACTGATGATCATTGTATATAGTGTATATATTGTACACTGATGCTCATTGTATATATTGCGAATATTGTACACTGATGCTCACTGTATATATTGTGAATATTGTACACGGATGCTCACTGTATATACTGTGAATATTGTACACTGATGCTCATTGTATATATTGTGAATATTGTACATGGATGCTCACTGTATATATTGTGAATATTGTACACTGATGCTCATTGCATATATTGTGAATATTGTACACTGATGCTCATTGTATATATTGTGAATATTGTACACGGATGCTCATTGTATATATTGTGAATATTGTACACGGATGCTCATTGTATATATTGTATACTGATGCTCATTGTATATATTGTGAGTATTCTACACTGATGCTCATTGTATACATTGAGAATATTGCACACTGATGCACACTGTATATAGTGTACATATTGTACACTGATGCTCACTGTATATTGTGTGAATATTGTACACTGATGCTCATTGTATATATTGTGAATATTGTACACTGATGCTCATTGTATATATTGTGAGTATTGTACACTGATGCTCACTGTATATATATTGTAAACTTTGTACACTGATGCTTATTGTATACAGTGTACACTGATGCTCACTGTATATATTGTGAATATTGTACACGGATGCTCACTGTATATATTGTGAATATTGTACTCCGATGCTCATTGTATATATTGTGAATATTGTACATGGATGCGCATTGTATATATTGTGAATATTGTACACTGATGCTCATTGTATATATTGTACACTGATGCTCATTGTATATATTGTACACTGATACTCATTGTATATATTGTAAATTTTGTACACTGATGCTCACTGCATATATTGTAAATTTTGTACACTGATGCTCATTGCATATATTGTGAATATGGTACACTGATGCTCACTGTATACATTGTACACTGATGCTCATTGTGTATATAGTGAATACTGTACACTGATGCTCATTGTATATATTGTGAATATTGTACACTGATGCTCACTGTATATATTGTACACTGATGCTCATTGCATATATTGTGAATAGTGTACACTGATGCTCACTGTATATATCGTACACTGATGCTCATTGTGTATATAGTGAATACTGTACACTGATGCTCGTATATATTGTACACTGATGCTCACTGTATATATTGTACACTGATGCTCACTGTATATATTGTAAATTTGTACACTGATGCTCATTGTATATATTGTGAATATTGTACTCCGATGATCATTGTATATATCGTGAATATTGTACACTGATGCTCACTGTATATATTGTACACTGATGCTCACTGTATATATTGTAAATTTGTACACTGATGCTCACTGTATATATTGTACACTGATGCTCATTGTATATATCGTGAATATTGTACACTGATGCTCACTGTATATATTGTACACTGATGCTCATTGTATATATTGTATATATTGTACACTGATGCTCATTGTATATATCGTGAATATTGTACTCCGATGCTCACTGTATATATTGTACCTTTTGTACATACCTTCTTACTATTAAAATGCCTTGCACAAATATTGGACCCAAGCTTACTCCATAATAGTGCTATGCACACATATTTGTACTTAAACTTTGTACTTCTAACTTGTTAAACTTTTCAATACCATTTTAATAACTGTTGTTTATCTTTTACACTTTGTAACCTAAAACTGTACCATAAATTACTCTTTATTATTTAACTGTATGGAGCTTTTCTCCCCAGGACTCTGTTAAAAATGGACACTAGCTGTTCAGTGGGACTATCCAGTAAACAAATGTTAAATAAAATAAATAATATAAGGTCACCCTAGGATTTCTAAAAGCAATTTAGGGAGAGCCGTTTTATAAAAAGGGCCATCAGCCCACCATCTTTTGGTTCTTGTTTAATTATTTAATTTTTATTTTTACTTAAAAACATGTTCATTTTTACTCTTGCGTCTCTCAGTTTTTCCTCTAGAAGGGACTTCCGTGTCCACAGACAAGCCCGCCATTCGCCAGGTAAACCCAGCTCCCTATAGGCTGGATCCCTACAATTCTAACTCCCCATTGGTAGACATCACCCCCTCCAAACTGTTAAGCACTGGTTAGCCTTTCAACCAATAGTTAGCTATTAACACAGTTTTCAGCCAATTGAAAGAAACTTAATGTAAATCCTAATTTTCTTGAAAGCTAATGAACCGATTGATGTAGAAGTATAAATAACAGTACTAAAACGAATATTCAGTGTAATACAGTGCCCATCTGTCTGCTGATATGCTAAAATAAAGGATATTAACTGATAAACACAAGGCCTGTTTTATAAACAAAGCATTTTTGCTAGTACAATTTTGTTTTTTGTTCAAACTGTTTTATTAATTTAGTACGGGGAATTAGCAACTTAAACATACTCCTAGAAGAATGATCCTGAAACGTTACCACTGGAATGGCAATAATTAAAGTTTTGACATGGATGGAGTCAGATCACACACTAATTTCTAATTGATAATTCTAATTGGAAATTAAAGGGGAATCACTTGTTTTGTTTTTTTTTTGCAGCACTTCTAAAATATGGAAGGGTAGTTGAAATCTCCCATGACCAAAGTGTTTGGCTGTATAGGGAGTGATTCTAGCAAGCCCATAAAGTCGGTGTGTTTCTCTTGGTGGGGGACTTGTAGCTAGTGATGATGTGGTAGGGTGTTTTACCTATAATTGTACCTGGAGTAGCTCTAAAGGGTCATACTGTTTAACCAGTCTCAAGGTATATTTGGATTTAATGAAGATGGATACACCTCCACCTTTGGTTTTTTCACACTCGTTTTGGGGTCTGAATGTGTGGAAGGCACTATAGCCTTGTATAGCCGGGGGACTCTCTGTGGTCTTGAACCAAGTTTCAGTGACTGCACAGACATCAGCTTCTTCCAAGTTGAAGAGTACTTCGAGGGATCCAGGGAGTGCAGTTTTCTGTTGAGGCTCCTAGCATTAAGCAGCATAACCTGGAATTTGTCTCAAGTGGATTTCTTTACATCGGGAATTTCTTTGTTTTGACATTGCCTAAAAAAGGCACTTTGGGGAGGCAAGTGTTTTTGCCAGTATCCAAAACCCTAGAGAGACAGGTGAAGACCATCTCTGTCAAAGCAGCATGGTCTGTCGACTATGTCTTCCCAGAATGACAGATACTGGATCTCCTTGGATCAACACCAGAAGCTAAGCCAATTGTTGAAGTAAATAATTATTGTCTGTATTGTGGCATCATCCTGGGTAAAGGTAGAATGCTACTTAGTGCTAGGGACATACCTGCCTGGGACACAATCTGAGAGTTCAGTCATGTCTCTCTTCATACAGTCCAGAGAGGTATGTCTCAAGTCATTCACTCCAAGTTGGCTTTATGAGCAAATGGTTGCCAATACACATGAGGCAATTACTACATTGCCCTAGGATGCCCATATCAATCCAGCTAGCTGGTGAAATGTTGGGAAACTGGCTGGCCATTGTAGCAGGTTAAACTATAAGTACTAGTTGGGGAGTGATTAAGTTGGATTAGCTTTTGCTCTAGGACTAACTCAACTAACTAAACAAAGGGGCTTATTATGTTGAGGATTACAGGTGAAGGAGTGTAGCAACACTGCTCAGTGCTCATCCGAGTTTCCCACAGTACAGCAGGGAAGTTTGGGAGGGTTCAACTAACAAATTGTTTAGGGAAAAATAGTTTCTAGGAGTTTGCTACTAACCCCAATGTGCAGTGCGCCGCTACACACAAATGCAAGACTTATATACAGGTGAAAGTAAACAGTTTTAAACTAGTCAGCCACTAGGAAACCACACAATGATCCTTCCTCCAGCAATCCCCAGCTGAGACAGGGCTATATCCACACTCTTCTGCCACAAGGATGCAAGGGAGCCCTTCCTAATGTAAGATGACCAGATTTGAGTTCCAGTATATAACAAGCAGACTGGATTCATTAAGTCTGGATCTAGTCTATATCTAAGCAATATTATTGTGCAAAACAAGTGCAGATAATGAAGCAGGCACAGACAGAAAAAAAGTCAAAAAGACACCACTTAATATAGTAAAACAGTTAAATGTAGTTGAAAAAGTGCAGATAATGCTCAAAATAAAGTTTGTTTCTTGTTCTTAGCTTTGGATGGCTTGAATTCAAGTAGAAACACTCTAGACCTCTGGCAAAGGATGCCAAATGCAGAGCAGCTCCAGTTAATTAAGCCAAAACCTGTGCAAACACAAGACTTATATACAGGTGAAATTAAACAGTTTTAAACTAGTCTGCCAACAGGAAATCCCACAATGATCCTTCCTACAGCAATCCCCAGCCCTGACAAGGTTATACCCACACTCTTCTGCCACAAGGGTGCAGGGAGCCCTTCTTAATATTACAGTGCAAAGCAAGTGCAGGTAATGAAGTAAGCACAGATAGAAAAAACAGTCAAAAAGGCACCAATTTATGCAGAAGAAACAGTTAAATGCAGTAGATCAGCATACTTCTGCCACAAGGGTGCAGAAAAAACACCTTCTTAATATACAATAGCTGGTTTGGAGCCCAAGTATAACAAAACTATACAAACTACCTACAACTAACACAAACAATGTAATATAATGCAATTAACTACTTAAAGCAGCAGCAGACAGTACATTTTTTTGAAACTGCTAAGGTACAGTCACAGTATATAACAGAAGGGCAAAAAAATAATTAGAGCCCTTTTGTGTGTTTCCCATTTCAGACAGACCAGGCAAACACCTACCACCACCAGACAAACAACCTGAGTCCTCCCAATGCAAAAGCACAGTAAACAAGTGTCTGGAGTGAAATGCTACCACAAACAGACTAAAAGATATGGATACAGCAGTGTACTTTAAACAGCTTATAAAAGTGTGATTATTCAATAAAAAGTACTTTGTTTTGTATAAATAAGCCAAGAGTCACTCAACTGTACAGAATTTATAAAGACACTAAAAACAAGATAAGCTGATTAATAAGCCTTCAGCCAATAAAACTACATGCAGAAATCTCAAGTGTTTCACCAACCTGAACAGACCAGGCTACCTCCCAGTGGACTAGATTGAAAATCCACTGGCCTATTGATGTAAGATGCTCTACATGAAGACACAACATTTAACAGAAAAAAATATATATTTTACAGTTTATAAATAATCATGCTAATATAAGTAACACCAACATGATTAATAAAGATGCACCAGGTGAAAAAAAAAATTAAAACAAGTGTTCAGTGTAAATAAAATCATACACGTGACCTAAAGAAGCAAACAAAATATTTATGAAGACAAGCTAAATCTTAAGTTAAGAGAACCAAAAGAGATGGAATCCACATTTTAAATGTCATTAGAAATATAGAATATAGAATGGAAAATCTCTGCAAAATATGGGCACTACTGGAATTGGATCTGAAGCAGTACTTAGTACATTATGAATGACCCCTAAATGGTATTCCAAAGAGTGCTGTTCATAAATGAGTAGATGAGGATGAAGCTCAAGATGTTCTTGGTAAGGGACTGAAGTTGTCATACAGATTTTTGAACACAGGTTGACTACACATGGCAGGTTAACTACAAATGGGAGGCTTTACACAAGGCTGGGTTGCAGCAGTAAGACAACTAGGATGCTTATGGCAGCCAAACATGGCATGGCTGTTTCTTGAGTACCTGCTGGAGGTAGCTGATGACAATGAGAATGACAGGCTACTTCCAATTCACCCATCCTGGGGAAGCAGGCAGTTCTTTCATGCTCCCCACATGTATAGCACACAGTAGAGTCCAAACCTACCAGACTCATGTTGCTTCACTCATAAGCTTATGGGAAGTCAGAGTGTGGAAGCATACCCCCCTCATCAGGCAGCAATAGCGGAATATGAAAGACCAGTCAATGGGGGTGGGGCGGTGCCCTCAGAAGAAGAAGAAGATAGATCTCCCTGCAGGATCAACAATCTGTCTCACTCCCTACACCCTGACCACTGTTGGTGAACAAAGGGCCAGATGGGATTCCAAAACAAAAATAAATGGTTGCAAGTCTTTTAACTAGCTCAGGAATGACCATCTCCCATTTCCATAGGCATAATGGACCTACTGGTTGCAGGTGGGAAGCAAAAAAAAAAAAAAAAAAGTGGCATGATTGCTCTTTGCTTTGAGTGATCTAAGTGAGTACTTAAGGCTAAATGAGAGTCCAGAAGAATTATTAATGCTTAAGGAAAAGTCTAATTCAAATACGTTTATTATGCAGAGAGAGAGAGAGAAAAGCATAGCTTTGAGAATGGAGTCACTCATTACAAAACTGCTTGCATGCTGTGGCCCAGGGTGTGTGTGTGTGCTGTGACCCAGGGTAACACTATATGAATGTCTTGGCAAGATGTAGAATTTACTGAGACAGCTGGTGCTTTGTTGGTACTTAGAAATTAGGCTTGAAAGGCACGGCACACCAACAAATCCCAAGAAAAACATCTACACTACAGACAGATAAGAAATAAAACCAAACGCAGAATAAGGCTTGACAAAAAAACTCCACTACTTTAACTTACATCAGGTACACCAAAATAATCCTAAAAAATTCTAGTCATCGGTCCAAAATCTACTAAATCCAGGTGAAAGTCAACAACCCACTCCAGCCCCAGAAGACACCATCAACAATCGCTAATAACTTTAACAAATACTTCCTTCAAACTCTAGCCTCACTTATCAAAGACATCAGCATCAAACCAGACCCCCATCAACAAAACCCCATGAAAGATCACTTCTCGCTCAAACTGCCCCTACCACCACCATAAGAAGATATCTCTTAAAACTAAAATTTACGAGCTTTGCTGCAGACACCCTTCCTCCTGAATAACTAAAAATTGCAGCTGAAGCTCTGTCATATCCAATATCTATACTAATAAACAGATTCATACTAGAATCCCATGTCCCAGCCATTTGGAAGAAGGCATAAATACATACTTCCTCTTCATAAAGCAGGACCCTCTGCTGACTATTCCCACTTCAGACCAATTGCCATTCTGTCACTATTATAAAAATCAAATTAGAAAACGTATCCATTCCCAATTACTGCAATACCCAACCATAAACAATCTTCTCTCCCCCCTACACGTGGTTTTTGCCCCAACCATAGCACCACTACTGCCCTACTTCACTTTGCTGATCCCATTAATAAAAAAAGAAGAAATACCACAAACATAAGAGCATCCTTATTCCCAGACCTGTCCAAAGCATTCAATACTGACTCTCACCATAAACCATTACTAAATCTCCCACCCTTAGGTCTCTCCCCTTCAACACTGACTCTCACCGTAAACTGTTACTAAAACTCCCACTCTTAGGTCTCTCCCCTTCAACACTGACTCTCACCATAAACCATTACTAAAACTCCCACCCGTAGGTCTCTCCCCTTCAACACTGACTCTCACCATAAACTATTACTAAAACTCCCACCCGTGGGTCTCTCCCCTTCAACACTGACTCTCACCATAACCCATTACTAAAACTCCCACCCGTAGGTCTCTCCCCTTCAACACTGACTCTCACCATAAACTATTACTAAAACTCCCACCCGTGGGTCTCTCCCCTTCAACACTGACTCTCACCATAAACCATTACTAAAACTCCCACCCGTAGGTCTCTCCCCTTCAACACTGACTCTCACCATAAACCATTACTAAATCTCCCACCCGTAGGTCTCTCCCCTTCAACACTGACTCTCACCATAAACCATTACTAAATCTCCCACCCGTAGGTCTCTCCCCTTCAACACTGACTCTCACCATAAACCATTACTAAAACTCCCACCCGTAGGTCTCTCCCCTTCAACACTGACTCTCACCATAAACTATTACTAAAACTCCCACCCGTGGGTCTCTCCCCTTCAACACTGACTCTCACCATAAACCATTACTAAATCTCCCACCCTTAGGTCTCTCCCCTTCAACACTGACTCTCACCATAAACTATTACTAAAACTCCCACCCTTAGGTCTCTCCCCTTCAACACTGACTCTCACCATAAACTATTACTAAAACTCCCACCCTTAGGTCTCTCCCCTTCAACACTGACTCTCACCGTAAACAAAACTCCCACCCTTAGGTCTCTCCCCTTCAACACTGACTCTCACCGTAAACTGTTACTAAAACTCCCACCCTTAGGTCTCTCCCCTTCAACACTGACTCTCACCATAAACTGTTACTAAACCTCCCACCCTCAGGTCTCTCCCCGTCCTCCCTCTCCTGGTTTAACAGCTACCTAACAGACAAATTCCATGCAGTCAAAAGACAGGGAGAATACTCATCATTTCCACCCATTACTGTCAGGGTACCACAAGGCTCCACACTCTTGATGCCTCCTGTTTAATATATTTATATATGATCAACACCTTGCTTCCAAGCATGCCACTTTTGTACAATATGCAGATGATTCTACACTCATCTGCACAGACTCTAACCTACAGAAACTTCAAGAAATTACCCAAGGTTCTTAAAGATCCAGAGAATACTGGCTAGACAACTAGCAACTCTTACTTCAACCTCAAAAACTATATTACTAATCTTCACCCAAAAACATTCTCACAAAGTAAAACTCTTGTCAAAATTGCTTCAGTGAATAACATTCTGATTGAGTAGTTCCCTAACATCAAACTCGTAGAAGCCACAATTGGTGAAAACTGAAAATTTGACCTACACTTCCAAATTGTTATTAAAAAAACACCAAAAGCTCAGCTTGTTCTATACAAAAAAGCCTACCTGACAAACCTAGAGAAACTATAGCTAAAGCTTGCCTCCTTCCTATCCTACTGTATGCCACTCCACTTTTCTAACCTACAAACTTCCACACAAACAAAGCTGGAACAATGCTACAATAAAATGTCTCACTTTGCTGCAAATCAGCTCATTAGAACTCATCCATATTCTTACCTTAAACACTTAAATTGGACTGAACTCTCACACAACCTCCACTATAGTCAGCTACTATTAGCCAATACATTCACATAGTACCCTGATAAGAATCCAGCATTAAAAGCCATACTACAGCACTACCACCCCACCATGGACTGAACTCCTACATTACCCCCACTACAGAGCTACTACTAGCTCACATGCTAAAATCCTACCATGATAACTGACCAGCACTAACAGGCATGCTTCAACATTACCACCCTACCACAGTCTGAACTCTCACATCACCCCCACTATAGTCCGTTACAACTACCTCATAGTCTAATATACCACACTGATAAGTAGCATCACTAAAAGGCATACATCAACACTACCACCGTACCACGGACCGAACTCCCACATCACCTCCACTATTGTCAGCTACTACAAGCTCACACTCTAATATACTACCTGGTAAGTATCCAGCACTAAAATGCATGTTTCACCTCTACCACCCTGCCATGGACTGAATTTCCACACCTCTCCCACTATAGTCTGCTACTACAAGCTCTTACTTTAATGTACTACCCTGATAAATATTCCACATTAAAAGGCATAATTCAACACCACCACCCTACCACGGACTGAACTCCCACATCATCGCCACTATAGTCAGTTATTATAAACACATAGTCTGATATACTACGCTGGTAAGTATCCATCACTTAGACACAGTCACATCCATGACTTAAAGTCATAATACAACACTACCACCCTACCATAGACTAAACTCCCACATCACCCCCACTACAGTCAGCTACTACTGGCTCAAACTCTAATATACTATTATAACTGACCAGCACTAAAAGGCATGCTTCAACATTACCACCCTACCACGGACTGAACTCCCACATCACCCCCACTACAGTCAGCTACTACTGGCTCAAACTCTAATATACTATTATAACTGACCAGCACTAAAAGGCATGCTTCAACATTACCACCCTACCACGGACTGAACTCCCACATCACCCCCACTACAGTCAGCTACTACTGGCTCAAACTCTAATATACTATTATGATAACTGACCAGCACTAAAAGGCATGCTTCAGCATTACCACCCTACCACGGACTGAACTCCCACATCACCCCCACTACAGTCAGCTACTACTGGCTCAAACTCTAATATACTATTATAACTGACCAGCACTAAAAGGCATGCTTCAACATTACCACCCTACCACGGACTGAACTCCCACATCACCCCCACTACAGTCAGCTACTACTGGCTCAAACTCTAATATACTATTATGATAACTGACCAGCACTAAAAGGCATGCTTCAACATTACCACCCTACCACGGACTGAACTCCCACATCACCCCCACTACAGTCAGCTACTACTGGCTCAAACTCTAATATACTATTATGATAACTGACCAGCACTAAAAGGCATGCTTCAACATTACCACCCTACCACGGACTGAACTCCCACATCACCCCCACTACAGTCAGCTACTACTGGCTCATACTGTACTATACTACTATGATAACTGACCAGCACTAAAAGGCATGCTTCAACATTACCACCCTACCACGGACTGAACTCCCACATCACCTCCACTATAGTCTGCTACTACTAACTCATACTGTAATATACTACCCTGATCCAGCACTAAAATGCATTGCTTCAGGACTTCCCCCACACCAAAGCACTTTGATCTAAAGAGAAACTTCTCTTCTCTGTCACTAATGCATAAAATGCATTGGAGCCTCCTTATACTCAGACTTTGTAGTTACCCTCTGCAGTGCCTTCCCACATACTCTCAGGCTTCTTGAAAGCCAACAGGCATTTAAAATACATCTAAGAAAACCCCTCTCAATATCATGGCTTTGTAGCTGTATATCTCCAGAATAAGTATAACATCTTTGCTTCTTCTTCATCTTCTACTATACCTCTGCTCTCCCCCAATTTAATTTCTCCAACACTTTTGCGTTTCTAATACCATGACAAGAATGGACTCCATTCCTAAGTTAAAGTATGATTAAAGTTCATGAAATTAGCAGTTTAATCTTTGATTATAGCCAGAAATGGTCTTTGCACCACCTGCAATCTGCTCAGAATTAACTTCTTCTGCAATTCATACATGTTATCGGTAACATATCTAAGTACAACTGTAAATTCATTTTTATAAGACCGGTTGCTCCTACTACAACTGGAACTGTCTGGGTATCTGTCTTCCACATTGCTTTTATTTCTGCCTGCAAATCCTGGTATTTTATGACTTTGTGTCTCTGTGTACACAAGACACTGTAGTCACTGGCTGTAATAATTGCAATAATCAGTGCTACTATTGTCGGATTTTCATAGTTTTCTTGCATCTGTTTTTTGGACCGTTAATAATGGGTGATCCCATGTGATACAAACTTCATCATTTTGTATAATGCTTTGTGGCTCATGTTTCCAGTGTTTTTCAGCCACTTCAGTACCATAATGTTTGCACAATCCCCAGTGCAACAGTCTTGCCACATTATTATGCCTTTCAGTATACAGTCCTTCTGCCATTAGTATGTCACAACCAGCAACAAGATGTGTGACTGCTTCCAGTTTTGTTTTACAAAACTTTTACATTTGTCCGTTTCTCCTACATGTTCAATGGACTTTGTAAACCAATGTGTACATAGTCCACTATCCTGGACCATCAATATTAACCTTTCATCTTTTGGTTTAAATTCACCTCTCCTTAACCATTTCCATGATCTGTCCGATCTGTCCTCATCAACATGAGGTGGTTTCAAGAGTTTTCTGTACTTGCAACTATATTTATGCTTTTTCCACATTTCTTGCCTTCTCATCTGATCCTTCACCTAAATTATTTCTTTTGTTTTCTGGAACATTCAGTTGATGCCTGACTTTTATCTACTTCTGGTTTGATTTTCATTCCCGCTGGACACTGATATGCTTCTGCTAAACTAAGCAGAGAAATGAACTTAAGACGTTTTCTCCTCGTGTTTTAAAACGTTCACTGTTTTGGATCTTGTGAGTTTAGCAGATACGTATGTAGTCCTACAATTGCAGATCTACACATGTAATCAGTTTCGAGGAGGTCCATACCTCCTTCAGAACAGGGAACACAGTCTTGGTATGCACTGATTTTTGTACATCATTTGATGAGCACAAAGCATTTTTCTTGTTTTTCAGTCCAACTGATCAAGTACCTTTTGGGGTCAGTCAATCACTCAAAAACTGTAAGTTAGGACAGGAAGAAGAAATTGGTTTATAGCTTGGACTTTGTTCCTAGATGTCAGTGTTGTTTTCAGTACTAATTTAAGTCTTCTAAAATATTCCTTACTAAGTTGCATTCACATTTATTCATGTTTTATTATTGATCCTTCATCATTTCTTAAATATTTACACTCTGCCACTTGCTCCAGCTGTTTTATATCACATTCCTGTCCCAGACTAATATTTTCCTGGTGTTACAGTTTCCTGCTGTAAAGGTTGCTTTATCACATTTATCAAGATCAAATGACATTCTTATATCATCTGAGAAAGTTTTGACCAGTTGCAGTTATGATTTCAGTTCATCATCTAAAGAACAATACAGTTTTAAGTCATCCACAAAAGGATGAGAACTCTTTATGCTTGGCTGTTTTCTGGGAGCCAACATGTAGCCATGACCTAATCTGTTAAGTAGACGGCGTAATGGGTTAGGGGAAAGACAAAATATCAGTGGTGATAAAGAGTCACCCTGGAATATATCCCTTTGAATTTTTATCCCTGGAATAATAATTTGTCCTTTATCATGGGCTCATTCACTCCAATGGAGCTCAAAATGTTTGCACTCTAACTTCCAATGGGCGGAGCCTAAGCCTTTTGCCAGAATCAAATTATGTCCTCACATTTCAAACAAATGTTTATATTTCTGAAACTATACGGTTTATGAAAGAAGTATAAATGTCAAACACTTCAGCACAAACTATTTTTATAGTGATAGCATTATTTAGGTTCTAGGTCTTAAACTAAATTTTATAAGTCACAGTAAGCGCAGTAACTGTTAGATTTGTAATATTTTGTAAACAAATTACAATATTTTAGCAACCACTCAAGTTACACATATACTTTCAGCAGCATTTTATTCATCCAGCTAAGAGATTTCATATGAGGCTAAGGAGTTCTGTCTGTATTACTTGGTTTTTGAAATATTTAGAAAAGTGCGAAAATTGTATCTATATAAATTAATATAAAAACTTTTAGTTATGTACTCACCATAACTTCAGATGTTTGGGAACCATCTCGCCTACATTCTGTACTGATGGGTTCGGAGCCGATCCCTCGGCTCCGACTCGGCACGCTTATGCTATAGAGCGAGGCCTCTTATTGGCTGAGCTATCTTTATCCCAGGATGCACCACCACTAATCCCCCAGATATTGTTTGTCCGCATACATGCACACATTCACAACTTGATTATATAACATTGTTAGATGTTTCGAGATGAAACAACAGGATTCGGACCTTCTGATATCCTCTGATCTCCAAGGAAGGGGGAAGGAGGGTAGATAGGAATGTAGAGATGGATCCCAAACATCTGAAGTTATGGTGAGTACATAACTAAAAGATGTTATGTGATCCTATCTCGCCTACATTCTGTACTGATGGGACAGCGTCCCTAGCACCTAAATCCCGGGTGGCTCATTCGAAAACACTCCTGAGCACTGTGGAACCAAATGAAGCTCGTCCTCTAGATGCCACATCTAATTTGTAGTGGGAAATGAAGGTGTGCGGGGAAGACCATGTAGCCGCAGCACAAATGTCACTAATAGCAAGCTTAGCATGAAATGCTATCGAAGTAGCCATAGCCCTTGTAGAATGAGCCTTGACAGAGGTGGAAAGCTCTTTGCTAGAATAAAAATAAGCTTGAGTAATACAGTCCCTGATCCATTTGGCAATAGTGACCTTTGTGACAGCTTTGCCCAATTTGTTATCTGCAAAGGATACAAACAACTGATCTGTTTTCCTTGTTTGTTTGGTCCTGTCTAAATAAAAACGTAACTGTCTGTGTACATCTAGTGTGTGGAATATGAACTCCGCCTTGTTAGAGTATTTTGGGAAAAAAACTGGAAGCTCTAACGATTGTTGTAAGCAGAAAGTAGAACAAACCTTAGGGACAAAGGAAGGATTTGGTCTGAGGGATACTCTGTCTTTGTGAAAAACCAAGTACGGGGGTTTTACTGACAAAGCTTGAAGCTCTGAAACTCTTCTGGCAGAAGTAATCGCCACCAGAAAAGCTGTCTTCCATAATAGAAACTTTAGATCACATGTAGCTGCCGGTTCAAAGGGGAAAGAAGTCAAGGCGCGTAACACTATATCGAGATCCCATGGAGGTGCAGGATGAGAAATTGGAGGTCTTAATAGAGCAGCACCTTTCAAGAAGGTCTTGCACAATCTGTTGCTCATTAAAGGTGGGTCTATGGATTCTTGAAAATTAGAAATTGCTGCCAATTGTACCTTGATGGGAGAAACTGAAGAGCCTTGATTGAAAAGAGAAGTCAGAAATTTTAGTACTTCTGCCACGGGAATAGAAATGGGGTCCAGGCCCCGGAGTTGAGCCCAAATAGCAAATCTTTTCCATTTGCTAGAATACAGTTTCTTTGTAGCAGACTTATGGGCCGAAGATAATATGTGTACAACATATGGATCCAATGTATGACTCCTGACTATCGTCGGAAGAGGAGGAGCCAAGCCGTCAATTTTAAGGTGTGTAGGGACTGGTGGAATAGCCCCGACTGATGAACCAGTAGGTCTGGTATCTGATCCAGAAACCATGGACCTTCCAGGGCATGTTTCCGAAGATAGGGGAACCACACTTGACGAGGCCAGTAAGGAGCAATTAAGATCATTTTGCTCCCCAAGAGAGATGCCTTTTGAATCACTCTGGGAAGGAGAGAAACTGGAGGGAAGGCATAAAGCAAGCCGGTGGGCCAAGGATGGACTAATGCGTCCATGGGGCTCTTCCCCGGAGCTGGGGTTAGGGAGAAGAATTCTTTGCACTTCGCATTCAGAGGAGTCGCGAAGAGGTCGCAACACGGAACTCCCCATTCGCTGAAAATCTGACTTGCAACTGTCATATTCAGAGACCATTTGTGAGGAGAGAGGATGGTCCTGCTCAATCTGTCGGCTATCACATTGGACTTGCCCGGTATGTGAGTAGCCACTAGGAAGCGTTTGGTCGAGACTGCCCATTCCCAAACTCTCATGGCTTCTCTGCAAAGAGGACAGGATCTGGTCCCTCCCTGTTTGTTCAGGTACCAAACAACTGACATGTTGTCTGAGTGAACAGCAATTACGCCTTGAGGGAGATGATCGTGAAGGGCTTGAAGGGACAGAAGTACTGCCCTCATTTCCAAGATGTTGATATGAAGCAAAGTCTCTTCCGGATGCCATTTGCCTTGGACTGACCTGCCCAGGGAATGCCCCCCACCCCGTCTGGGAGGCGTCCATGCTCAAAGGGACCGAGGGAGGAGGTAGAACAAAGGGTCGTCCCTGATCCAAGTTGGAGGGCGCTAGCCACCAGCGAAGGTCCCGTCTGCAAGATTCCGTGATCCATACAAGGTGATTGAGGGGAAGTTCCTGAAAGGACCACTGAGCTGAGAGAAGCCACTGGAGAATTCTCATGTGCAACCTTGCCAAGGGGACTAGAAGAACCGTGGCGGACATGGATCCCAATAGCTGCAGGACCATTCTGGCTGGGGCTTTGGATCTGGGAAGTAAGGCTCGAACTTGAGCCTGTATGGTTTGTATCCTGCCTGTAGGTAGATAGACCCGCATTTGGTTTGAGTCTATCTCTACCCCTATGAATCTTATTCGTTGAGATGGCAGCAACACAGACTTTGGCCAATTGAAGGTGATTCCAAGGAATTGCCCAGTGATATAGTGGCTTGTAGGCACCGCAGAAGTAGATGCTTGGAGGTGGCAGTTAGGAGCCAGTCGTCTAGATACGGAAACACCTGGAATCCTAGACTTCTCAGGTGAGCAGTCACGACTGCCAAACACTTGGTGAACACCCTGGGGCTGTGGTGAGACCAAAGGGCAGTGCACGGAACTGAAAATGACTGCCTCCTAGGCTGAAGCAGATGCCTCCTGGACGCTTGATGTACGCTGATATGATAATCCGCGCCCTTGAGATCTATGGAGCACATCCAAACATCATTCTCAAGCAATGGGAGAGTGGTTTGTAGGGTGACCATTCGAACTTGGACTTTCTGACTGAACGGTTTAGGATGCTGAGGTCCAAAATGGGCCTCAAGTCCCGGTCTTTTGGCACCAAAAGAATCTTGAGTAAGTCCTAATCCGATCTGGTCTCATGGGACCGTTGGATGACTCCTTTTGCAGCAGCTTTGAAACTTCTGAGGCTGCGTATCCCGTTGACTGGGTGGCGGGTCCGGGATTTTTGGACTGGGGGTGAGAGAATGGGATGGAGTAACCTCCGGCGATAATCCAAGCACCCATCGGTCCTGAGTGATACCTTCCCAGGCCTTTAGGTGCTTCGAGAACGACCCGACTGGCTCGAGCAGCACAGCCGGGCAATCCCTCAGGGACTATGAAAGGCTGAGGAGCCACGAAAGGACTCAAGGTCTCCAGTGTTGCGAGGGCCTCTGCCGCCTCTGGGACGGCGCCTTCCAGAAGAATTTCCTCCTCTGCCTCTGGAAGGGGAACCTCCTGCTGAGAGGGTAAGGCTTCTGAGATTCACGGAACCACATTTTCCCTCCTCTTTTAGCCTTGGGATAAGGCCGAAAGGGAGTGGAAAATCGTGCCCCACGGCAGTCAGAGTCTTACCCTCCTGTTCACAGCGGTTAGTGTGTCCTTTACCTTGGGTCCAAACAGGAGGACCCATCAAAGGGGCATCGGCAAATGAAGACTTAAAGGCCTCCGAAATGACACAGGCGGAGCCAGGCTTGTCTCCGTAGAGCAATGCCTGTACCCGCTCTACTCGCCTCGGCTGCATAAGAAATGAGCCTCATGGACGAGTTCGAAATGGACGACACTGTAGCCAGCTGAGAGCCAACCGTCTGGGCCAGCTCCTCAGGCAGGTTACCCAAGAGGGTATCGGATAGCTCCTTAATCAGATCCCTCTGAAATCTGGTAAAGTGCGTAAGGTAGTTCAAGGACCTCAGTGTAAAGGCCGCTGAACTGAGGGTGCTTCTGTACCGATCCATGCTCCTAGACTCCTTATTAGGAGGATGGACGGACGTAGCAGCCTCTGCTAGATCTTGCTGGGTAGCAGATGCCACCACCAAAGGATCTACAGCCTCACCTTTAGTTAGAAACTCTCTATCAGGGGCCGAGAGAAATTTGTTCGGACGAGCAGGCACCGGTTCCACAGAGTCTGGGTGTTCCCACGCCCTTCGACAGATCAAATCCAAGAGCTCGAAGGGCGGAGACACCCAGGAGGCGGAGGGCTGAGCCCCGAAGGCCTTCAGGAACACCGACTCATCAGCAGAGGGAGGTTTGGACTGCCAGCTGCCTCGTTGTTTTAGGGCTTCCAGGATGTCTGCAAAGGAGACATCATCCGAGGACGACTTGGGGGACCCCTCTGCATCATCGAGATCGGTGTCGGATGTCAGAGACTCATCAGGGGAGTCAACGTGCTTCCTCTTGCACGATCTTTTCCTGGGGGGTTCTTCCGAAGAGGCTTCAGAAGGACCTCCAGGAGGAGGAGAAACCCCAGCGGGGGTAACCTGAGGCCCGGGGGCTCCGCTGTCCAAGGACATGGGGACTGCCAACAACCCAGTTTCCGTATGCAGGGAAGGAGCTGGGGAAACCGTGGAGGTAGCCAAGGAAGATTTGGCTAATGCACTCCTCATAGCCCTGAAGGCGGGACCACCAGAATCCTGGGAGGGTCCCACCTCCATGGCCACAACAGTGGACGGCACTCCCGCCGCCGACGCACCAAGAGGGAGACTTGGGACCGAAAACATCAATCCCGAAGCCTCCCCCCCAGGGCTTAAGGAGGGTTTGTGTTCTTTAGACATAACTGTTTTACCACAGAACCTAAGTGAAAAACACTAAACTAGACAAAAGGTAAAGTTAAATCCAACAACTTTAACAAATTTATATATATATATATATATTTTTTTTTTTTTTAAACACTAAACAGTTAACAGACAGAAAAAAGAAAGAGAGTGAAGACCCTCTAAATTAAACGGGTACTTGACCCAAGAAAGACACAAGCAGTAAAGCAACAGGGGAAGGCCCCTCTAACTAAAACGGGAAACCTTCCCTGACTAAAAAAATCACGAATTGTTTAACAGAAATTCACCAATCACACTAATATGACAACAATAGCTGTTAAAACAGCTTTTGGGTTCAAAGTAAGGAAATTTGTGACAGGAAAAAGCCTAAATAAATAGTACTTAGCCCAGCCAAGTTGAGACCACGTCTAAGCTTGTTAGCGGCAAACGAGATCTGGGGGATTAGTGGTGGTGCATCCTGGGATAAAGATAGCTCAGCCAATAAGAGGCCTCGCTCTATAGCATAAGCGTGCCGAGTCGGAGCCGAGGGATCGACTCCGAACCCATCAGTACAGAATGTAGGCGAGATAGGATCACATAACATCAACGGTTAACCTGCACTAGGCAGAGATCAAATGTTGAGTCTGCCATTGTGTAAGCTTTAAGATGAAATCTTTTAAAGACTTACACATAGCACGGTTTTGGAATTAATGATGCAAATAGGAACAAACAATATTTGACGCCTAGAGGCATCAGTAGGAGTTCATTGAAGATGTACCTGGAGGAGTCACTCAGATGTAATGAGTTAACTGAAAAGTGGTTTGCCACTGCTTCATGGTCACTGCAATGTAAATCGATCAGTGTAGGGTGTTATCTTATACAACTGTAAGCACTTGTTTATCCATGAATGTGGGATGCTGTCAAATGCTTTTTTTTTGTAGTTTATCCATGTCATCATACCTCTCGACCATACAGAATTCCTCAGTATTTACCGGTTCTGTGGGCAAAATAATGGGGTGCCACAAATTCCCAAGTGACTCCCTTTAATTCCTGATTTTTTTTATTTTTATTTATTTATTTATTTGTATTACAACTTTAAATTTATGGCTGACGTCACCACACATCACTAGCCTACAGGGGGCATGCGTGAATGATATCAGGTTCATTGGACCGTTATTTTGAACTGTTTGGAGGGAATATCGCAGCAGTGCAACAATTCTCCACCCAGCACCCGACTACATGCAGCAGATCAGGACCTCCAGGTAAGAAAAACAAAAGAATTGTATGCTATCAAACAGAGGAACTGTGTTGCTATGGGCCCAGCTTATAGTACGTGTACTTTAGCAGCAGCCACTAATGACAGAAACCAGCTTATTGTATGTATATTTTAGCAGCAGCCAAATCTATTTTTAAGCAGACCAGAGATTTAGGTGAGTGTTTTCTCCATTTGATTGCTGCCAGTCTGCACCATTTCAGATATCTCTATTTATATTTAAGCAGAAGCAGTGTGTGTTATATTTAAGCAGGTGTGTGTGTGTGTGTGTGTGTGTGTGTGTGTGTGTGTGTGTGTGTGTGTGTGTGTGTGTGTGTGTGTGTGTGTAATGCCCCAGTTAACTATACCTGGTGGTTAGTGTTACTCAGGCTCAAACCCTGTACCTTAGGTACAAGGAGCAAGAACCTGAATTCCCTACTCATACCACCACTTGTGATTCCTTGTGGTTCAATGTTTGTTTCATACAACTTTTGAACTGTTCCTCTTAACATTTGTAGTTTTGCAGAAAATCAGTGAGAACTGAATTCACAAAATAATGATAGCCATTTAAGTTTCAGTCTTCCTATCTTGTTTTCCTATCTTTCAGGAAAAGCATGGTAACAGAAAAAATTTTAGTCTAACAACTTTCCAAGATTATACAAGCAATGTTTAAAATGTGTCCCTGTTCTGGGGGTCCCCCCCCCCCCAATAAATTTTGCCTTTTTCCAGATTTCTTGTGCTGCATAGTTTTTCATGGGGAGAGGCATTTAGTGCTGCTTATGCCAAGTCTGTTTGTGTTGTTAGTAGAGCAACAGGTAGAATACTTACTGTTGATGCAGAAGACTGTGGGTTCTACTCCCACAGTACTTAGATGCATTGCTGATACTGTACTGTGTTGTGCTTTTAAAGGGGGTGGATGCTGCAGTCCTGAGAATGTCCTCTTTGGCAGAAATACCTAGTAACTATGAACCTGTTATCAGTTTGCTATCCATTCCCTACTGTAATATTACTAGCTTATCATTTTCTTATGTACCATAGGCAGGGGTAACAGGCATTTTATTTGTAGATGAAACAATGAAATATAAAGTTGTTTGCTAGCAGCAGCCTCTTCATTAATTACAGATCTCTTTAATGTGGAATTATTTAGATGACTTTTACTTCGGAGATTGTGCATATTTACTGATACTGGTGGACTGTAGAAGTTTGAGTAGACTTTTATTATGATGGAAATGTTCTGAACTGGGCAGTTTTGTCATTATTGGTGCATGCATTTTGTTTAATTGTTTACTGGAAAAATTTTCAAACAATACATTTAAAATGCACTCTGACTTAAGTCTAAGAGGTGTTCTGTATTATAGAAGGAATATAATTTAACACAATCAGTAAGGTGTATCAAAGAACACATGTATGTTTTGTGTGCAAGGGGCCTATGATTTGAAAACAGCCCAAAGTTAATCTTTATCTGCCACTGGCCAGATATATTTTCTTTGAATGTGGGTTTCAATGTTGTTTCAATGAATGTGAATTTCAAGGGCAGAGAAGTTTTAATGCTGAGTCTATTTTCGTTGTGAGACTGTATTGTTCTGTTTAGCAGATGTCTATTGTTTGTGCTATAAAATGTAAAATAAAAGTTTTAAATGAAATCCAAATAAGCATGTAGAAGTAAAGTAGTATGCACATTAGTGTTTATGGTAAATGGGGTGAAATAGCCAAGTAGTGGGACACTGGAATGACTGCAGGGGGGAGAACTGTGTATGGGGGCCCAATTCGACCATAATTTTGTGAGGGGGGAAGGGCAGCAAACTCAAAGACAGCCCAGGGCCACAAACACAAGCTATGCCACTGTTCAGTAGGCCATGGAGAATGGCTTTAGAAGGTCCTAGCAAACTATAATAATCTTTTGCTGAGATTAGAATATTACCTACCATTAAATGCCTTACTTTTACCACAAAACCCACATACTGCAGGTCACCAAAAACAAAATCCTAAGGTTCATCATCTTCTCCCTTCCCAGTGAACATCATTGCTACACATTTCAAAAAAATGGTTACCATTTACAACAGGGTCTAAGGCCATATTTTGGTTCTGTTCTTCAGTTTGCATTTGAAAGTTGGTATCCCACAATTCCATTGGGGTAGGCAGGGTTACCTAATTATGTAAGCACATTTTATGTTAATCAGCGTACAGATATGTACCTATTATTCATTGGCCTTTATCCAGATTTTTGATGTTTCCAGGTTGAGAGGTATGCATGCCATACTTAGATTCTTCCCCTTTTTACAGTTCTCCATAATGCCTTTATTTAACAATAAATGATCCTTTGTTTCATATAACCTTTTTTTGTTACCCTTTTGTTCTATTGCCATGACTGAGTTTTCTGCTAAATGACTATAAACTCTGTCAGCATCAATTCCAGTGTATAGTTTATACATCACAGGAAGGAAAGTTATTGTTATTGGTCTATAGTTTTTAGGATAGCTTGCTGGTTCACTCTTAAAGAGGAGTATCATTTTTCCTGTTGTTAACCATGTTGGTGTCTGTTCAGGGTGTGCATATAAATAGTTCTACTCATGGCTAAATCTTCATGTAAAGATTTTAATATTTTTAGCCAAAAGTTAGGTTCTGCATCTGGTCCTGGGGTTTTCCAATTAGGAGCTTTCCTTGATTTTGTTTTGGTCTGTCTGACCATTACTTTATCCATTTCATATCCTGTACATTTAATGTATTATTCCTTCTTTCACTTCCTGTGTCAATTCATCATCATTGTTATGTTCCACAGGCTCTTCATAAATATTTCTCTAAAATGTGTCTATTTCTTCTTCTTGGTGGGGTTTCTATTCCTTTTGCCCCCTTTCTGCTACTCTTTTACGAGATATATCTCTGTTTTCACCCATCCCACCTTCTCTCTATGTCTGTCTTAACTGTTTTTACCACTCACTTCTTTTATATCTCATAATTAAATCAACCTTTTGCCTTCCACTCTTTATAAATAACTCGATACCCTGTATTGTGACATCTGTTTTACTGCATAGTTATTTAAATTGTTAATTGTATAGAATATAATTAGTATAAGAAGCCTTACTAATTCACCCTTAACATCCACATCCCACCCACCCACCCCCACCCCTCAGTAAGGAAACCTCCATAAAAAACTTCTCCAAAGCCAACTTCATGCTGCTCAAGTCAGAAGTGACAAACCTCATGACACCCATGCAGACGGGAACTGAAAGTTCAACTGCTGAATCCCACACTAAGGCACTGTACGAGCACATCCACTCCTGCATGAATCGTGCCATCCCAAATAGAACCAAGACACTCTCCTCCAAAAAAATAAAGCCAATCTGGTGGTCCCCTGCCATAAACAAACCTTACAACAAAAGGAAGAAACTGTTGCAGAAAAGAGGAAAAATCCCAGGATGCAAAAAAACTCCCTTACCAGCCTCAGTAAGAAGCTGAGATGATCCCTCATAAAATCCTCCAAAGCTAGTTATGAAAATAAAATTGACACAGATTCCAAAGACAACCACAAGGCATTCCATAAATATGTCAAGAATCTAAATGGCAATGCTCAGATCTGCTCTGAGCTACAACAGAATGGCATTAAATATACTGATCCCAAGGATATTACCAATATCCTGACAGATCAATTCAGTGCCAACTTCACCCCCCTCTCACCCTCTAAACGGCCCATCTCAATACTGGAAGATTGCCAAATTCCGGTAATAACGGCCACACAGGTAAAAAACTGCACTCTCCAAAGCTAAGAATACAGCATCCATGGGACCAGATGACATCCCGGGCTGTGAATTACATGAACTACAAAATGAGCTGGCACCTCACCTAAGTGTCACGTTTAATCATAGCCTCACCTCAGGCTTCGTGCCCACTGAGTGGTGTACAACTACAGTCATCCCACTCCACAAGGGGGGGATCCACCTTGGATCCCGGGAACTACCGCCCCATCAGTCTGACGAGCCTGATCTGCAAGGCCATGGAAAGTATTATCATGGAACTTATAAACAAACACATTGGCAACCTTCAAACACTGGACCCCACCCAGTTTGGGTTCGTGAAGGGCCGATCTTGTCTTCTGAACCTGACTGACTTCTTCAAATCAGTCTCCAGAGCCGTGGACGAGGGTAAGGGGGTGCACACAGCCTATCTGGACCTCACCAAGGCCTTTGACACCATACCCCACTCTGGAATCATAGCTAGACTTACTAATCTGTGCATTAAGCCCTACATCACTCAATGGGTTGCCAACTTAATTACTGACAGAACCCACACTATAAAAGAAGATGACTCCAAATCCAGCTCTAGACAAGTGACAAGTGGAGTACCTCAAGGTTCAGTCCTGGGACCGCTCTTGTTTGGCATCTACTTCTCTGAAGTACAGGCCAACACTAAGGGACTCTGGCTAACAAAGTTCACAGATGACTGCAAACTGGGAGCCATTATTGAATCCCCAAATTATGTGGATACTCTACAAAAGGGCCTTACAGAAACAGATGCTTGGTGCCAGAGCCATGGGCTCAAGCTCAATGCCAAGAAATGTATAGTTATCCCCTTTGGGAAAAAACATGTACCCGTGAATTACCACATAGGTGGCAGTACACTAAACACCAAAAGTGCGATAAGAGACTTAGGGACACAGGTGGCACAGGTGGATAGTGGTCTCACCTTCGATAACCACATCACCACAACAGTCAGGAAATCCTTCTATGTGGCACACCTCATCACTAAGGGCTTTTCATCTAGAAAAAAGGAGGTCATTGTCCCACTGTACTCATCCCTCATTAGACCCATTATAGAATACAATGCCCCATTTGGTATGTACCTCTCAAGACATCTGCGACTGGAAAGGCTGCAGAAATACCTCACTAAAAGAATCACAGGCCTAAAGCAGATGCCGTACGCTGACCGCCTTAAAAAACTCCAGCTATACTCTGTCGCATATCGTCTACTCAGAGGCGATCGCTTCTTAACATACAAGGCCATGTCAAACCCAGAGGACATACTACACTTAAAGAAATCCCAATCCCTCAAAGCCACATGCTCCAGGGATCTAAACCTTGTCATCACAATAAACAAAACATGATGGAGGGATAGGTTCCTGACCCAGAGACTCCCCAGACTCTGGAATAGACCACCCATACATGTCAAGCAGAGCACCTCGTTGACTCTCTTCAAAAAGAACCTTGACGATTGGATGGGAGAAAGGAAATTCACCCCAGGGATCACGTCAGTCGCCCTGCTAGACAGGGGTCCAGGGAGGTAAATAGTGTGGGAAGAAATATCCAGGGAATTGTTATGGCTAGGCTTGTATAGGCCCTAAGGCAGATAGCCTAGTACCAACCTACGAACATATATGTAGTTATTATCGTATCTGTTTAGACATTATAAAATGTATTTCTATTGTATTTTGCCTGACAATGTTGATACTGTGTAACGTAAAAGATTTTGTTTGCACTGCATGTACTAGAGCTTTTCTCCCTGAGTCTCTGCTGAAAGGGGGCCTTTGTACCCAGCTGGACTTCCTTGATCAACAAATGTAACAATAAAATAAACCAAGTTTCTGAAAATTTGGATGGAGAGGGGAGACAAGAAGTGGTTTATATTTCGCAATACATTGATGAGCTATGGATTTGGAAATATAGAGTATAACAGCTGATTTTTAGGAAAGGCTAAAAATAGAATGGGGGGTTATTTCTGGAAGTCTGTACATAACTTGAGTAAACTCAGATGTTCATAGGTAGGTACTAGGCTATTGGCCCTAGGGCCTATATAAGCCTAGCCAAAAAGGTACCCTGGCTTTTGCCACCCAAGAAAATGATTTTCCTGTGCCCCTGTCAAGCAGAGCCACAGAGGTGATCCCCGGGGTGAATTTTCTATTTCCCATCCAATCATCAAGATTTTTCTTGAAGAGTGCTAATGAGGAGCTTTGTTTGATATAGATAGGTAGTCTGTTCCAGAGTATGGGAAGTCTCTGGTACAGGAATCTATCCCTCCAGCATGTTCTGTTTATTGTGATGACAAGGTTTAGGTCCCTAGAGCATGTAGCTCGGAGGGATTGGGATTTCTTTGAGTGGAGCATGTCCAACAGCTCTGTGTTTGACATAGCTTTGTATGTTAGGCAGAGACAGTCTCTGAGTAGGCGACGGAGTAAAGCTGGAGTTTTTTGAGACAGTCTGAGTAGGGCATCTGTTTGTGGCCGGTAATCCTCTTTGTGAGGTATTTCTGTGGCCTTTTCAGTTGTTGTAGATGTCTTGTGAGGTACATACCAAAAGGGGCATTGTACTCTATAATGGGTCTAATGAGTGACGGGTAGAGGGGAAGAATGACTTCTTTTTTCCTGGATGAGAAACCTTTTGTGATAAGGTGTGCCACATAGAATGATTTCCTGACTACTGTGGCAATGTGATTATCAAAGGAGAGACTACTGTCCACCTTTATCCCAAGGTCTCATCACACTTTCAGTGTTAAGTAGACTACCACCTATGTGGTAGCTCATGGGTACAGAGTTTTTACCAAAAGGGATAACAATGCACTTTTTGGCATTGAGCTTGAGGCCATGGCTTTGACACCAGGCATCTGTCTCAGTGAGGCCCTTTTGTAGGATGTCCACATTGTTAGGTGTTTTGATTATGGCTCCTAGTTTGCAGTCATCTGCAAACTTCATTAGCCAAAGACCTTCTGTGTTAGCCCGTACTTCAGAAAAGTAGATACCAAACAGGAGAGAACCCAGGACTGAACCCTGTGGTATTCCACTTGTCACTGTTATGAAGTCGGATTAGGAGTCTGCTACTTTCACAGTGTGGGTTCTGTCAGTAAGGCAGTTGGCAACCCATCTTGTGACATAGGGATTTATACCTAGTTTAGTGAGTTTATCTATAATTCCAGAGTGGGGGGGGTGGTGTCAAAAGCCTTGGCGAGATCTAGATAGGCTGTGTGAAACACCTTAACCTCATCTACGTCTTTGGTAACTGCTTCAAAGAAGTCTATCAGGTTTAGGACACATGATCTGCCTTTTACAAACCTGAACTGGGTAGGGTCCAGAGTTTGGAGATCACCAATGTCTTTGTTTATAAGTTCCATGATGATACATTCCATGGCCTTGCAGGCCAGACTTGTTAGGCTAATGGGGCGGCAGTTACCAGGGTCCATGGTGGCTCCCCCTTTGTGGAGTGGGATAACCATCACTGTGTGCCATTCAGTGGGCACAAAGCCTAAGGTGAGGCTATGATTGAACATGGTGCTTAGGTGGGGTGCCAGTTCATTCTGTAGTTCATGTAGAATGCAGCCTGGGATAGTGTCAGATCCCACGGATGCTGTGTTCTTGGCTTTGGAGTGTGTGGTTTTTACCTGTGCAGCCATGATTGCAGGAGCTGTGCATTTTTCCGGTATAGAGATGGGCCCTTTAGGGAGTGAGAGAGGGGTAAAGTTAGCACTAAACCTATCTGCCAGGATGATGGTAATATCAGTTGGTTCCATTTATTTAGTGCCATTGTGCTGTAACTCAGAGCAGATCTGAGTGTTGCCATTGAGATTCTTGACATAGCTATAGAATGCTTTGTGGCTGTCTTTAGAAATCAGTGGCGATTTTGTTTTCATAACTAGCTTTGGGGGATTTTATGAGGGATCTCAGTTTCTTACTGAGGCTGACCATGGAGTTCGTCCAATCATGGGATTTTACTCTTTTTTGCAACAGTTTCTTTCTTCTGTTGTAGAGTTTGTTTATAGCAGGGGACCACCAGATTGGCTTCCTTTTTTTGGAGGACAGCATCTTGGTTCTGTTAGGGATAACATGATCCATTCACTCATGTAAGTGCCTATAAAGTGCATTTGTGTAGGATTCAGCAGTCGTACCTCTATTGTCCGTCTGCATGGGTGTCGTGAAGTTTGCCACTTCTGTCTTAAGAAGCGTGAAGTTGGCTTTGGAGAAATTTTTCACGGCGGGTTCCCTAATGGGGGGTGCGATGTGGATATCTAGGGTGATTAGCTTGTGGTCGGATCTGACCAACGAGGAATTGACCTCTGGTGTGGAACACTGGTCGCCCAAGTTGGTAATGACCAGGTGTAGGATATTGCTGCCCCTGGTGGGGGTGTGGATAAGTTGATCCAAGGCATTGGAATTTATGAATTCCAGAAAACGTTGAGCAAAAGAGTTGGTACATGAGTAGTTTTCCCAGTTAATGGTGGGGTAGTTGAAATCGCCCATTATGAGGGTGTTGCATTGTACCCTAATATTTTCCAGTGTATCAAGAAATGAGGAGTGTGAATCCTGGGGCATGGTGGGGGATCTGTAGCATGTTACAATTTGGACTGCAGTCTTGCCCAGAGTTAGCTGCACTTGGATAATCTCGGATGCATTATGCTGAGCAACTAGCCTGGAGGTGTGGATATTCTTAATGAATATGGACACGCCTCTGCCTTTAGTGTTTCGGTCCAGGTTAGGTGGCCAAAAGGTGTGGTATGAATTATAGCCTGGTAATGCAGAGGTGCTCTCTGGAGCCTTGAACCAAGTCTCTGTCACTGCACAGATGTCGATGTTCTCCATTTTTAAGGATTGCCTCAAGTGAATGCATTTTGATGTTTAGACATCTAGCACCGAGTAGCATTACCCTCAGATTTTGCTTGCTTGTACCTGTTACAGTGGTGAATTTGTCATTTGAACCTTGCCTAAAAAAGACACTATAGGGGTGGGCAAGAGCCTTAGCCAGTATCCGGAATCCCAAGGGCGACAGGTGCAGGCCATCTCTGACAAAGCATCGTGGTCTGTTAATCATGTCATCCCACGCAGACAGATACTGGATCCCCTTAGAATGACACCAGAAGATTAACCAGTTGTTGAAGTCAATCATTTTGTCCTTGTACTGTGGTATCATTCTGAGTGATGGCAGGATGCTACTCAGGGCTAGGGTCATACCTGCCTGGGCTACAAGATCGGAGAGCTCCTCCACGTCTCTTTTCATGTAGTCCAGGGAGGTATGTCTCAGGTCGTTCACACCAACATGGACAATGACAGAGTCATATTTGTACTTATTGTGGAGTGACCTGAGTGCGTGCGTTATGTGGCGGATGCTAGCGCCCAACAGGCAGCTGACAGTAACTTTCTCCTTGTTTAGCCTGGTGAGTGGAACATCAGTGTGCTTGACTATGAGTCACCTATGACTAGAGTGTTGGGTACGTTGTTATGCCTTATGGGCTGTGGTTGAGTGGCACACTGAGTTTTTGGGCTATGTGTCATTTGGGTTTTGTTGGGGGGTGGAGGTTGCTTGCATTTCTGCTTTGGAGATCAATGTTGCCTGATCAGATTTTTATTGCACGCCTTCGTGAATGTAGGTGTGTGTTTTGTGTTTCTATGTGTCTGTTTTGGTGGTGTAGGTTTTGAGAGACTATGTGATGAGTGTGGTGTGGTACAAGTGTTTACCTTCTTCTCTTGACTGTCTAGTCCAGTCTTGGGTGAGGAGAGCTTTGCTTCCAGTTTGGCTATATAAGTGCATCTCTCACAAGTTGTAGTGTTGGGTGGTAGGAGGAGAGAGTTGTCTGTGTACATGAAGCAATTGCTGCAGTTCCTCAAGATGACCAGATTCATCAGGTAGACAGGAGAAAACATTGGGAGCTGATCCTTAGAAATGCCTGGATAGGTGTTTATTTATTAAGTACTAAAACTGTTTTCCTCTAGACAAGTGAGGAAAATTGAGTGCTGTAGTAATTTGTAGCTTATTTAGTGCTTACGAGTTCTGAACAAGTGCTGAGCTCGAAGAAACAGATTTGAGTGCTAAAACTAAAAAACTGGCTAGTTCTAAGGGAAAATTTAAAGAGCAGACTTTATGGCACTGGGAATAGTTTAACCCTAGCTAAGCGGTGATGCATAAAGCATATTTTATATATATATATATATATATATATATATATATATATATATATATATACACACACACACACACACACACACACACACACACACACACACACACACACACACACACACACACACACACACACATGCAGGGGAAACTTCTCCAAAAAAAGATGATCTGGATTAATGCTCAAGTTATACAACCAAAGCTAGATTCAGCAGGTCTGAATTTAGTCTATGCTACAGCAAACAATGTGTACCAATTTCAGAAAGAAACAGTTCAAATAAGCAGGCACAAAATAAGCCTTTAACCAGAAACTCCCAGCTCAGAAGGGCAGAATCTACCCTCTCCTCCCACCAGAGTGCAGACCACACCTTCTTAAAGTAAAATAACTGGCCCGAAGCCCAAGTGTTTAAACCAGAACTAATACACTTTTAGAATAACAGACACTGAGTTTTCAATCAGCAACTCACAACTTAGAAGGATGTAAGCTACCTGTCCTGCCACAACAGTGCAGACCACAAACCTTCTTAATGTAAAACAACTGGTCTGAAGCCCAAGTGCTTCAACCAAAGGCTTAGAATAACAGTTACAATTTAATCAGGCTACTAACAAGCAGTAATAAATGCAGCAGAGTAAATGCTATTAAGTACTTTTAAGAACAAGAAGCAAAAGCAAAATAAAGTAATAAAGTAGGAAGAAACACACAGTAAAAGCAGATGAATAAAGTGTGATTTTTATGTACCAATAGAAAACAAGCAAACTGATTTAAACAAATTACCCAATTAACCAGTAAAAAAGCTTAAAACTGAGCCCTGTTCCAGCAGTCTTCAATCAGACAAGTTCTAACTGCACACTCCTGCCACTAGGGTGCAGGGGAACCTTCTCCAAAAAAAGATGGCCTGGATTAGTCCTCAAGTTATACAAACAAAGCTAGATTCAGGGTGTCTGAATCTAGTCTATGCTACAGCAAACAAGGCACACCAATTTCAGAAAGAAACAGTTCAAATAAGCAGGCACAATAAGCCTTTAGCCAGAAATTCCCAGCTCAGAAGGGCAGAATCTAGCCTATCCTCCCACAAGAGTGCAGACCACAAACCTTCTTGATAAAAAATAATTGGCCTGAAGCCCAAGTGCTTTAACCAGAACTAATACACTTTTAGAATAAAAGACACTGAGCCTTTAATCAGCAATTCCCAACTTAGAAGGCCACAACAGTGCAGACCACAAACCTTCTTAATGTAAAACAACTGGTCTAGAGCCGAAGTGCTTAAACCAAACAGTTACAATTTAATCAGGTTACTACCAAGCAGTAATAAATGGAGCAGAATAAATACAGCTGGGTACTTTTAAGAAGACGAAAAGCAAAATAAAGTGAATTTTTTTTAAATAAAGTGCAAGGAGAGAGGAAGAAGGAGCAGAAGAAAAATTCAAGGTTAAGAACCTAAGTGGGTTGGCCTTTTCAAATGTTCTCTCTGTATTAAGCAGAGTGAACACCAGACTGGGAGGGGTGTCCCAGATCAAATTTACAGTAGGGGTGGGCAACTGCAAAGCCACCAACTATAACACTACCACAAGAATAGGGTGGGGGAAAACAGTTTCAGGACAGATGAGAAACAGAAAACAATGCCAGAAAAGATATAAAATGTGGGCCATAAATCCGTTCTTGGACCCTTTCTGTGTAGGAAACCAGTAGGTATTAGGTCTGGTCTCAGAGGAAGTTGCTTTTTAAGTTTATTTTTGGATGCAGTTACATAATGTGTGCCCCCTTTTGTTTCTCTTCCAGTCTGTTAGTGCTTTGGAATGTCCTGTTTCAGGATGGCCTCCCCTACAATGATTGAGGCATCATCATTAAAAAAAATTGATCACAACTAATCAAGGGCACAACAGATGTACAACCTTACCACAAACTGAAAAAAATATTTTTTTTTTTGCAGAAGGGCAAGTCCCTCTGCACCCCGCACCCCCTAACTTAAATATAATAACTCTATGATCACACAACAGTGGAGAAAGTAGAAACTCCCCAAATCAGCGCACGATGGCCTTGCACAAACAGCAACTCTTCTGTGTGAACATAACAATGAAAGTGACAAAACGCAAATTGAACCACTTATGATGAGGCAATCCGAACCCAATGACTGGCCACTGATTACATGTAGGGTAACAGGCTGGATAATCACTTCATTTTTTACTAATAACAAGTTAGAGTCGCTGCTCTTGCTTTTCATTTTTGGTTATAATAAAAGAATGCCTTATTGTTACTTTTAACCTTTCACATTAACCCAAATTCATAGTTTCAGATAGAAAACTTAGTAAGAAAAGTAAATAGTTTCTGTAATTTAATCCAAACAAAACTGAAGACAGAGATGAATACCCCATTGCTAAAAAGTAGAATCACAAATGAAGTACAAAATAAGACAACGGAGCAAGGCAGCAGCCGTGACTTCATAAAACAAACCAGGTGACTTCATAAAACAAACCAGGTTTAATAGGTAAAATCGGTAAGCAATTTCACATACAGCTTCATCACACCTGAAACACTCATCACACAGACACTTAATATACACAATAGTTTAACTCAAAGTTCCAAACCAGCCTATCAAAGCGATCAATTAATCATATCAGGTGACAACCTATTAGGGTCTTAAATGGATATATCATAAAAACAAAACCTCTACAAAATATATAAAATATGTAAACGTTAAGAATATAAAAAATATATAAAAGATACATTCATGAAAACATATATACAAAAATATATATCTATCTCTAAAGAATCTAACATCTGCATCTCTAATGAATCACCGTCTGCCTTCTGCATCTCTGATGAATCACCTTCTGCCATCTGCATCTCTGATGAATCACTGCCATCTGCATCTCTGATGAATCACTGTCTGCCATCTGTATACCTGACGAATCACTGTCTGAACCCATTTGTCTGAGACTATCTGCTGCTAAAGACACAAATGGAGACAGATTTTGGGGAAGAATTAAGGTTTTGGCAAGGTGGGAATGAGTGGGAACATTTTGTAGACAGACGTTCCTTTTTGTGCCCTCTTGCAACTGAAATGCCTGCTTACCAGCAGCTTGCTGTGTCTGCTTATTTTTTTATAAAATGGTTCAGAGGTTGCACATCTCGTAAGTAAGGGCAGCACATACACGTCTAAGGATGTTATAACTTCCTTGCCTCATCAGACCATTAATAGAGTACAATGCTCCCTTTTGCATGTACCTCACCAGACGCATGTAACAGCTGAAGAGACCACAGAGGTTTCTCACCAAGAAAAACCAGGGTCTCCAAACCATAGCCTGCTGACATGTGACTTGTGTCTGAGGCAGTCTCCAATCCTGTCCTGACGGAAATGCAGCACATCCGCATGTCATGTGACACAAGAGCCACTTGCTGTAGGGATCTAACCTAGCCTGTGACATATACACAACATGCTGGGCAGATAGATGTATCTCCCAGAGGTTGTCACTCTAGGGATTTTAACCTAGCCTGTGACATTAATAGAACATGCTGGAGAGACAGCTGTATCTCTCACAGATTGCCACTCCACTGCAATGAATTTCCAGTTCACATGAAGCAAAGCTCCTCACTAACCCTATTCAAGTGCAACCTGGACAAATGGGTTAGAGATTGCAAATTCAACCCGGGGGTGGCACCCACGTCCTTCATGGACAGGGGTAGTCGGTGCTGACCATAGACTCGTTCTGCAAATTATGTCATTTTAACAAAGGAAAATTAGGGCAATTCAGGATTAACATGGCTAGACTTGGGGCCACTAGCCTAGTAAGAACTGATGAAAAATTGTTGAAATTCCTTGAATCAGTTTCCCACTGTCATCACATATTTTAAGGACCTCCTCTGCAGATGGTCCAAATACAACTTCTCTGTCTAAAGGAGAATTTTACATTTCAGCTTTTGCATCCATAGGAAGGTTTGTAACCAAGCAAACCCCCTCATAGCAGTTCCATTAGCAGCAGCATCTCTGGATGTCTCATCAGTTGAATCATAAGCACACGTCAAGGAATAATTAGTCACCTGAGACACAGAAGTAATAAGATTACACAAACATGATTTTCTCCTCACAAAAGGGTAAAAGAAATTATAATGTTCCTCATATTCTCAGAAGAAGCAAGCATAAACTTTATCATACGAGCTTGACTATTAAGAATTCTAAAAATAAATGTTGCAGAATACTTACTAGCTGTTTAGCAGCAGGATTTACCCAAAGATGTCACTGCTGGGTCAGATCTGGAGTCAGAAAATAAAAAACTTATAAGACTGAGAAACTTTACACAGTCAATCCGCTTTCTTAGGTGCAGCAGGCTGTCTATAAGACAAGTTACAGACTATAATAAAACACATCTTCAAATGCTAAAATAACTTGTGTATGTTCAGGAAATTCCAATAGTAATAAATCATAATATTATTTTAATGATAATGGATGATCGTTATGTTCCCACTGAAATAAAATCCTTCCAAGGGACTACCAGAAAGAACATTCCCTCCAGAATTAGAATCAGAAACCTGAGGAGAGAAAACAGAGAAGTTGCCACCTCACAATTATTTCCTGTTCAGTGTCCTGAACAGCGAGAGTCAGTGAAGAATTCCTTTTTCTCCTAACAGAAACACCAAAACGAGAAGGTTCAAGAGCCTGAGCTAAGCCCAATAAATAACTCCCGTCCAAAGTAATTGAGGAGGGGCAATACATATGTCTTAAGTTTTTGCTCCTTTTTGACTAGCATTTCTATTCCTTAGAACTGCTCTTGGTTTGGCTACTTCACCTGAAAGTTACCCTCAGTGGTGGCTGGTGACGTCAAATCAAAGGGGGGCTGCAGGAGACAGCTGAATGGGTGGTGACAATTATAAAGGGTGGGGCCCAACTAGAAAGGGGTGGGGCTATGTTACAGTGGTATCACCCTGACCATGCTTACCAATTTGCATAAAATAAGTGCTCAGTCACTATTTAACAAGCTGAATAGTCTACCAACCAATACTAGACTAAATCACACTTCAGAGTTAATGAGGTGTTAGTTTAATTTCTACTGCACAGAGACAGTAGTCACAGCCTGTATGGCTACAGTATGGTTACCCCAATACGAATGTTATTCTTGCAAAGTCAGAATTACAGCAGTAAACAGCAGGGCCAGTTATTTCATTCTCACACTTGACATAGCGCCTCATCCCAACTGCCATTGTACCTGGTTTGAACCTAGAAAGTTAAAAAAATTTAAAAAAAAGACAACAGTTACATTTCTGTACTGCTTTCACATAAACAGTAGCCAAAGGTCAGCACTTGTACTCACCCCATCTCACTTCACCCAAATGCACAGCAGTTTTGTAAAGGCAAAATTATAACAGTAAATAGAAGGGCCACTCATTTCATTTACAAACACCCCTCCATACCCGTTACCTACCTAAAGTAGGTGGTTTGGCCTACCCCGCATAGCTAATAATGTTTTCATTACTGTACTGAATTCATGCATGCAAATAGTCAAGAGTTTACATTCTGTCTTGTTTCACCCGAATACACATTAGTCCTGCAAAGCCAGAATTACACCAGAGCTACAGTGCCATTTCATCCACAAACAGCCATCGTATGAATTGCTAACCAAAAGTATCTGCTTTGACCCTGCCAAGATTAAAATGAAAATAGCTGATTGCATTAATTTAGTGTATTGCAAAGAAACAATAGTCACAGGCTTATATGACAGCTAACTTTACCCAAATACACATTAATCTTGCAAGGCCACAATTACGACAGTAAACAGTAAGGCCAGTCAACTCATTTCATTCACAAACACCCCCCTTACCTAACTAAAGTAGCTGCTTTTTTACCTGTCAGGATTAAAGTAAAAATAATACTAACAGTGGGGTTGCATATTTGCATTACTTTCATTTTGTTAACAAACATTAGTCACAGCTTGTGTGTGCCAGCCAACTACACATTTCATTTTATTTTACTTTTGTTTACCCGTGTTTCTGCAATTGACTTTAATTGAAAAAAACATACAAAAACAACAAAAAAAGTATTCTTTTTTTCTCATAAACAATACTCAGAATTCAGAGCTTGTGCTCGATCTTGCTACACTCAGATGTTTATTACTCTTGCAAAGCAAGCCACAACGTACAGTTGCGTACACTTACCATAAATGTAGATGTTAGGGTGTATTCACTGTTACAGTCATTAAATATGGGTTACTGCTTGCAGCTGCCCTCAGTCGGCCTGATTATAGGTTCAAAGGTAGGTACTAGGCTATTGGCCCTAGGGCCTATACAAGCCTAGCTAAAAAGGTATCCTGGTTTTCGCCACCCAAGAAAGTTATTTTCCTGTGCTCCTGTCAAGCAGAATCACAGAAGTGATCACTGGGGTGAATTTCCTATTACACATCCAATCATCAAGATTTTTCTTGAAGAGTGCTAATGAGGAGCTCTGTTTGACATAGATAGGTAGTCTGTTCCAGAGTATGGGAAGTCTCTGGGACAGGAATCTATCCTTCCAGCATGTTCTGTTTATTGTGGTGACAAGGTTTAGGTCCCTAGAGCATCTAGTTTGGAGGGATTGGGATTATTTATTTAAGTGGAGCATGTCCAACAGCTCTGGGTTTGACATAACTTCGTATGTTAGGCAGAGATCGCCTCTGAGTAGGTGATATGCGACGGAGTAAAGCTGGAGTTTTTTGAGATGGTTTGCGTAAGGCATCTGTTTGAGGTATTTTTGCGGCCTTTCCAGTTGTTGTAGATGTCTTGTGAGGTACATACCAAAAGGGGCGTTGTACTCTATAATGGGTCTGATGAGTAGAGGGGAACAATGACCTCTTTTTTTCTGGATGAGAAACCTTTTATGATGAGGTGTGCCATCTAGAAGGATTTCCTGACCACTGTGGCAATGTGTTTATCAAAGGAGAGACTACTGTCCACCTGTGTCCCAAGGTCTTTTATCACACTTTCGGTGTTAAGTAGACTACCGCCTATGTGGTAGTTCATGCGTACAGAGTTTTTACCAAAGGGTATGACAATGCACTTTTTGGCATTGAGCTTGAGACCATGTCTTTGACACCAGGCATCTGTCTCATTGAGGCCCTTTTGTAGAATGTCCACATCGTTAGGAGTTTCGATTATGGCTCCTAGTTTGCAGTCATCTGCGCATTTAGTTAGCCAAAGACCTTCTGTGTTAGCCTGTACTTCAGAGAAGTAGATACCAAACAGGAGAGGACCCAGGACTGAACCCTGTGGTTCTCCACTTGTCACTGATCTGAAGTCCGATTTGGAGTCTGCTACTTTCACACTGTGGGTTCTGTCAGTAAGCCAGTTGGCAACCCATCTTGTGACATAGGGATTTATACCTAGTTTAGTGAGTTTATCTATAATTCCAGAGTGGGGGATGGTGTTGAATGCCTTGGCGAGATCTAGATAGGCTGTGTGAACCACCTTACCTTCATCAATGGCTTTGGTGACTACTTCAAAGAAGTCTATCAGGTTTAGGAGACATGATCTGCCTTTTACAAACCCAACCTGTGTCGGGTCCAGAGTTTGGAGATCTCTAATGTCTTTGTTTATGAGTTCCATGATGATACGTTCCATGGCCTTGCAGACGAGGCTCGTCAGGCTAATAGGGCAGCAGTTCCCGGGGTCTGTTGTGCCCCCCCCCCCTTTGTGGAGTGGGATAACTGTCGCGGTGCGCCATTCAATGGGCACAAAGCCAGAGGTGAGGCTATGATTGAACATGGTACTTAGGTGGGGTGCCAGTTCATTCTGTAGTTCATGTAGAAGGCAGCCTGGGATGTTGTCAGGTCCCATGGATGCTGTGTTCTTGGCTTTGGAGAGTGAGGTTTTTACCTGTGCAGCCGTGATTACAGAAACTTTGCATTCTTCCGGTGTAAAGATGGGCCCTTTAGGGGGTGAGAGGGGGGTAAAGTTAGCACTGAACCTATCTGCCAAGATGTTGGCAATATCCGTTGGTTCTGTATATTTAGTGTCATTGTGCTGTAACTCAGAGCAGATCTGAGTGTTGCCATTGAGATTTTTGACATAGCTATAGAATGCTTTGTGGTTGTCTTTAGAATCAGTGGCAATTTTGTTTTCATAACTAGCTTTGGAGGATTTTATGAAGGATCTCAGCTTCTTACTGAGGCTGACCAGGGAGTTCCTCCAATCGTGGGATTTTACTCTTTTTTGCAACAGTTTCTTTCTTCTGTTGTAGAGTTTGTTTATGGCAGAAGACCACCAGACTGGCTTCCTTTTTTTGGAGGATAGCATCTTGGTTCTTTTAGGGATAGCATGATCCATGCACTCGTGTAAGTGCTTATACAGTGCATTTGTGTAGGATTCAGCAGTTGTACCACTATTGTCCATCTGCATGGGTGTTGTGAAGTTTGCCACTTCTGTCTTAAGAAGCGTGAAGTTGGCTGTGGAGAAATTTTTTACGGTTGTTTTCCTAATGGGGGGTGGGAGCGGAATATGGATGTCTAGGGTGATTAGCTTGTGGTCGGATCTGACCAATGAGGAACTGACCTCTGGTGTGGAACACCGGTCACCCATGTTGGTGATGACCAGGTCTAGGATATTGCTGCCCCTGGTGGGGATGTGGATAAGTTGATCCAAGGCATTGGAATTGATGATTTCCAGAAACCGTTGAGCAAAAGAGTTGGTACACGAGTAGTTTTCCCAGTTACTGGTAGGGTAGTTGAAATCACCCATGATTAGAGTGTTGGGTTGTACCTTAATATTTTCCAGTGTATCAAGAAAAGAAGAACGGGAATCCTGGGGCATGGTGGGGGGTCTGTAGCAAGCTATAATCTGGATTGCGGTTTTGCCCAGAGTTAGTTGTACTTGGATAATCTCGGATGCATTATGCTGAGCAACTAGCTTGGAGGTGTGGATATCCTTAATGAATATGGACACGCCTCCACCTTTAGTGTTTCTGTCTGGGTTTGGTGGCCGAAAGGTGTGGTATGAATTATAGCCTGGTAATGCAGGGGTGCTCTCTGGAGCTTTTCTTGGGTCCTGCATCAGTTGCTGACCCCTCTTCCGTGACGTCAAGTGGTCAGGGATATAAAACATGCAGCCGACGCCATTACATCAGTTTTTCTTGCCCCAGATGTCAGGTGCCCCCCTAATGGGAAGCAATTAAATATACATATATAAAAATACAAGGATATACCTCCAACAAAAAAGTAAATACACCCAAAAGCTTTTAGGAATAGTAAGAGGAGAGTAGAGGTATAGCCAAAAGAAGTCAGGGGGCTGGAGAGAGGGTAACCAGGACTGCAACAGTGAATACACTCGAACATCTACATTTATGGTAAGTGTACACAATTGTACTATGTTCTTCATGTTTCACTGTGGGAGTCATTACATTTGGGTAGATTCCCAAAGCTAAGGATGGGAGGAGGAACTCAGATAGCATTAGGACTGGCTATAAGGCCCTGCAAGACTGCAGTGACAAAGCTAGCTCTGGATTTAGAGAAAATAGGCAAGTGGTAATGCTTTGTGAAAGTATGCACAGAACTCCAGGTAGCAGCTTCGAGAATGTCCCTGGTAGGGACACCCCTGAGAAAAGCTGTGGAGGTAGATGCAGCCCGGGTAGAGTGGGTCCTAATTCCCTATGGGATAGGTTTTCCATGATGCTTATAGCAGAAATGAATGCAATGACCTATCCATTTTTAAACAGTTTGTTTTGAAATAGCCTTCCCCTCTGCCCCTGCAGCAAATGCCACCAGCAGTTGTTCAGATTTTCTGTGAGGTTTAGTCCTGTCCAAGTAAAATCTAAGCTGTCTGTGCACATCTAAGGAGTGCAGTATCCGTTCCCCCTTGTTCTGTGGATTAGGAAAAAAGGTTGGCAAATGGATGGACTGATTAAGAGCCACAGTGGATACCACCTTGGGCATAAAGGAGGGGTTGATCCTGAGTGACACCCTGTCCGCATGAAAGGTGATAAAAGGCTCCACTGCCATAAGGGCCTGTAATTCAGATATCCTTCTTGCTGAAGTGATTGCTAAAAGAAAGGCTGTTTTCCAAGAAAGGAATTTTAACTCAGCGCTTGCAGCTGGCTCAAAACGAGGAAGAGTGAGTTTTTCCAATACAAAGTTAAGGTCCCAAGCTGGAGTTGGGGCTCTCCTGGGTGGTCTTAAGTTTGTAGCCCCTCTGAGAAACTGCTTGAGCAGTGGGTGAGAAAAGAGGGGTGGTTCTGTGTTGTAATGAACTGAAATGGCTGAGGTGTGAATTTTGATGGAGGAAAAAGAAAGGCCCTTGTGAAGCATCTCAGTTAGGTATTGAAGAATCTGAGGTAAACTGGGTGCTGCTGTGTCCATCCCTAGAGTTTGGTTCCAGGCACAGAATATTTTCCATTTTTCAGCATAAGACTTTCTGGTACTAGGCCTCCTTGCCTCCAAAATGACGGCCAGCACTTGTTTACTGAGAGATGGTAGTAGAAGAGTTAAGTAATTAGCCAGGCTGCCAGGTTCAGGGTTTGAAGCTAGGGGTGCAGAATCTGGCTCTCCTGCTGAGACAATAGGGTAGGTGTCTGAGGCAGGTGCCATGGAGCCAGAATTGCCAAGCTGCGCAAGAGGGGGTACCAGTGTTGGCGTGGCCAGTCTGGAGCAATCAATATCGCCCTTGGTTTGTCCTGCTTGATCTTTAGTAGTACTTTGGAGAGTATGGGCTTAGGAGGAAAGGTACAGACTGATAGATTTTTCCAGCTGAAGGACAGAGCATCCACTTTCCAAGCCTGAGTGTGGGGAGTCCTTGTGCAGAATTTGTCCAATTGGAAGTTCTGGGGGGAGGCAAACAAGTCTATATCTGGGCTCCCCCAATTTTGTATCAACAACATGTTGAAGGTCTTTGGTTCCAGTTTCCACTCGTGGGGGTCCACAATATTTCTGCTTAGTTCGTCTGCCAGTGTATTTAGTTTCCCTGGCAGGAATTGAGCCTGAGGATGTACTTGGTAGTTCAAGGCTGTGTTCCACAGAGCCATAGCTAGTCTGCAGAGGGGGTAAGAATAAGCCCCCCCCCCTGCTTGTTTATGTACCACATAACAGTGGTGTTATCTGTCTTCACCATTAATTGTCCTGGAGTAATGTGGTCCTTGAAGGCTGTCAGAGCATTTTGTACAGCTAACACTTCTTTCTGATTGATATGCAGGTGCATTTGACTAGGGTTCCATTTGCCCTGAATGCACTTCCCTGCCAGGTGAGCCCCCCCTGCATAATCTGATGCATCTGTTGTTAGGGTATAGGTAGCAGGGGGTAGAGTGAATGACAGTCCCTTGTTTTGGTGACAGGTCTCTGCCCACCAAAGGAACTCTAACTGTAGGCAAGGTATGATAGGAATCATTTCTTCTAGATCCCGAGAATGCTGACATCACAGATTTTTTAGATAGCATTGTAGTTTCCTCATATGCAGTCTTGCATATGGAATTAGTAGAATGCATGAGGCCACGAACCCTAAGGCTTGCAGTATTTGTCTTACAGATAGCAGGGTTTTTGTGGCCATTAGTCTGAAGTAAGTTGTCAAGTGAATTTGTTTCTCTGGTGTGAGGAAAGCCATCTGGGAAGTTGTGTTCAAGCCTGCTCCCAGAAATGTAATTTGTTGACAGGGTACCAACTGTGGCTTCTTTTCGTTTATGGTGTACCCCAGACACGTTAGCACCTTTTGTGCAAATGCCAGATGGTTTAAAAGAATGTCCCGGCTTTCTGCCTGAACTAGACAATCGCCCAGGTATGGGTATATTTGAATATTTCTTTGCCAGCAAAAGGCAATGACTGGAGCAAGGCACTTTGTGAATACCCTGGGTGCAGTAGATAAGCCAAAGGGCAGTGCAGAGAACTGACAGTGCATGTGGCCTGCTTTGAAGCATAGGTATCTTCTGCAAGATTCCCTGATTGAGATGTGCAGGCAGGCTTCTTTTAAGTCCAGTGTTACCAACCAAGCATCTTTTCCTAGCATAGGCAGTAACTGGTGAAGAGATAACATCTTGAATTTTTAAAAAAGGTGTTCAAAATAGAAAGGTCCAGGATAGGTCGTCATGAGTTGTCCTTTCTGGGTACCAGGAAAAGTCTTGAGTAGAAACCTTGTCCCTTTTCCTCTTCTGGTACAGTTTGGATAGCCTTTATTCTTAGGACAGAAAGTACTTGTTTTGAGCTTCTGCCCACTGATTTTGTGGTAGATATGGCCAACCGTTTGGGGTTGGTAACTTGTGAAAGTGAAATCTGTATCCTTGGGAGACTATATTTAAAACCCATTTGTCCTGGGTAATGAGTTCCCAGTTTTTTACCTGCAGAGCAATCTTCCCCCCTGAAGGAGCAGTCAGTTGAGAAGTGCTTGGTAGATTTAAAGGCAAGTCATTGAGACAGTTTACCATAGGGGGAGTCTTACTACTCCCCAATTTGGAAGTGGGTGCTCCCCACTGTTTAGCTCTGTGTGCACTCTGGGGATGAAGCCTTTGAGCTCTGCTGGCCCTGGGCTTGGCCTGAGAAAGCCTGGAAGAGGCAGGAAAAGACCAATTCTTAGAGGGCCAATGCCTACTAAACATTGGAGGCTGCACTTGTAAGAAATATTTAACAGTTTGCATAGATTTAGCTTTTTCTTCCATCTTTTTAAGAACTTCTTCTGCTTTTTGCCAAACAGACAGTCCTAATTTAAGGGAGCATCCAACAATTTAACTTTTACATGATCTGGTAAAGATTGCCTCTTAAGCCAAGTATGCCTTCTAATTACAGACCCAGTGACAGCAGCCCTGCAAGATGCCTCCAGTGAGTCAAAACCACATTGTAAAGTATGCTTTCCAATTTGTTCAGCAGAATGCATTAAATCCTGTAAATCCTTATTTTCAGAGCAGTCAGGAATCAACATAATTTTCTGTTTAAGCAATCCACTAATATGCTGCTGATACTTTAACATATGAAACTGGCAGTTTAAGGTCCTAATGGCCAGAGTTGCAGAAGTGTATACCTTCTTACCCCATCTATCCAGCGCCCTGGAGTCTCTATCAGAGGGGGTAGGATTTTTGGCAGTAGTAGCCTTGATGCCCTTGGGTCCCTGTGAAATGGTCTCAGGATCCGCAGTAAGATTTTTAAAAAGGAACTTGTGAAAGTCAGGTACCCTGTAATATTTACCAGGTTTTCTGGGAGCAGGAGGTAAAGAATCAGGGGGCAGGCTAGATTCCGAAAAGGCGACATCCACAATGTCCAGTACAGGGGGGCTAGCTAAAGGCCCGTGTTGGGGCAGGAGTAAGAAATCCGTAAGCCTCTTTTTAGAATCAGAGTAATCCTGGCTTTCCCAGCGAAAGTGCTCCCTAAGAGTATGCAAGGTTTCACCAAAAGAAAAATCCTCTGGGGGGGGGGGAGCGGAGGGAATAGTGTCCTCTGCATCAGAATGCTCATAGGTAGATAAAGGTAAATCCTGGTCACCAAAAGAAACAGAAATTTCAGAATCCTAGTCAGAAGTATCAGAAGTAAATTCAGTCCTAGGTCTCTTAGAGGGGGAAGGTTGTTTTCCCCTGATTAAGGAAATGAGGTCTTCAGCCATTCTTAACATTTGATTTTTAGGCATAGAGGCCTGTCCATGCAGTCTGGGCGTCATTTTTTTCAGTATGGTTCGAGATTTAGGCCTTGAAGTAAAAGATGGCGTTGGTTTAATATGCAAATCCGTAGGCTTGAATACACCTTCAGAAGCCGGTGCCTGCCCAGCGGCTCCGGACCCATCCAAGGTACAGACATCCGCAGGTTCCACAGTTGAAGTATCTCACTGCATACCGGACTCCAAATGGGTCTCAGTAGAGGCCTGCGAATCTGAAGTAGCAGGTATCAGGGGCTGCGAAAGTGCCTCACTGAGTACCGGCGAACTGGCGACTGGATTAGGAGAAGCGTCGTCGGCAGCTTTGGACTTAGGCGGCCTGTCTTTATCTTTGCGGTTTTTTGTAATATCGGTATTCGGATGTCTTACCGAAGACATATACGGATAGTTGAAATGAGTACCAAAATATTTAGAAGCGTAAATATATCAATGATGAATGGTTCATTGCTTAAATAAGGCACAAAACCGACAGCATGGTACATCGTGGTCAGGGCCTAAGCAAGGAATACAGTACGAATTTAAATCTTTGTGAGGTATTTGCTTTCCACAAGAAATACAATTATTGACTTTTACTGACATCGGATAGAGCAAGAAAAAGTTTCCCCAACAGGGTACTTAGCTTTAGTTGAAGACTTCGGTTCTGAAACTCGAAAATGAAAATTTCAGGAGTCGGCCGACCGGCACTTGCGAACTGCTTCTGCTTCAGGCACTGCACGGCAAGAAAGACTGATGTAATGGCGTCGGCTGCACGTTTTATACCCATGACTACCTGATGTCACAGAAGAGGAGACAGCAACCGATGCAGGATCCAAGACTTTGATAATCAGGCTGACTGATGGCAACTGCAAGCAGATAACCCAAATGTAATGACTGCAACAGTGAAACACGAAGAACATCTGCAGTCATTCCATTCATACAGAGACATTGCCCCCATCCCAACTGCCTACCCAGGGAATCTGCTTTGAGCCTATAAGGTTTAAAATAATGAAAATAAAAGACCATAGTTACAGGATTGTATTTCTTTCACATCACATAACCAGTGGTCTTACTTCAGTTTATCCATACATACTTTACTCATGCAAGAGCAGAGTTTGTTTCAACAACAAAATATTGACAAACCATCCTAATGTACCTTGACTAACCCTACAAAAAGATATCAGGTTAAATAAATGCACATATCATCCACAAACATCCCCCCAGAACACACTGTATACCTAGCATCTCTGACTCCCTTTCAGGATATTTTATAAAAACAAAAAATCATCAACAGCCCCCAAAACACACAGACCACCAGTATCTGGTTAACCCTGTCAGAATATTATCTTAAAAAAAAAACAGAAAGTTATCAACAGCCCCCAAAACATATAGACCACTTACTAGTATATGGCTGACCATACCAGAATATTGTTACAGAAATATCACAAACAGCCCCCAAAACAGCCAGCTCACTGCAGATTCAGTCTGCTACTATCTGGTTGACCTTGCCAGGCCCAGGATGTCAGAAAAAAAATATAATCCTGCACTGCAGCATTTAACAAGTATCTGGTCCTGCACTGCAGCATTTAACAAGTATCTGGTCCTGCACTGCAGCATTTAACAAGTATCTGGTCCTGCGCTACAGCATTTAACAAGTATCTGGTCCTGCACTGCAGCATTTAACAAGTATCTGGTCCTGCACTGCAGCATTTAACAAGTATCTGGTCCTGCACTGCAGCATTTAACAAGTACCTGGTCCTGCACTGCACCATTTAACAAGTATCTGGTCCTGCACTGCACCATTTAACAAGTATCTGGTCAACCCTGCCAGGAAATAATTAAATACCGAAATTATCTGGTCAACCCTGCTAGGAAAAAATAATTAATACAGAAAGTATCTGGCTGACCCTGCCAGGAAAAAAATGCAGAAAATATCTGATCAGCTCTGCCAGGAACAAAAAAAGAAAAACTGAGAACTCAGTTAATTTTTTGGGTGGGTGGGTTAATAAAAACAGCCTTCCCTGCCTCACCTTAAACCTTCTCTGGCTTGTAAGAAAGTGTTTAAATCAAACTAATGATTTTATTTTACTTTTTTTTGTTTGTCTCTCTCTCACTCTCTCCCTTGCAACTTAACTACGTTAAAGCACAGGAAGAGAAAGCAGGAGTAAAAGGACTAATCAGCAGCCACGCCACGTACTCAGATTGCGTGACAGGCTACCAACTTAACAGTCCCATTGGATTCCTATTTCCTGCACTTAAAACCACAATGACATCTGGGCATCTTCACTGATGCCTGCAGTCTTCCCAATCTGTAATGTTTTACAAACAGTCCAGTGACAAAAATTTGTTTTTCTTTCTTTTTTTTTTTAAATTTGGAACTTGAGCATGCATGCGTACTGCTCCAAGTTCCATGCAGCATCTCATCTTTGGCTTTACACACTAGTTTGCAGTTTAAACTGCTACTAGTGTGTAAAAATTACTAATTAATCTTTCGTTTTTCTTTTCAATGAGAAAGTTGGGGGGGGGCTGCAACCCAGCAGTCCGGTACCACAAGCATCACTGGTTGCATTGAATCTGCTGCATCTAAAGACATTTACTGCTAAAAGAATAAAAATTGTGTCATTTTGCACTTCTGCTGATTATTTTTAATGTATTTCATAATAATCCTGTATTAATTATTACATTTCCTGAACTTAATAGAGTTTCAAAGATGAACGGTTTCTACTGTTGCTGTATTAATTAATTAATTACATTGTGTTTGCTAATTTTACCAGACTGTAGTATCTAGACTGTGTGGTTTCCCTGCACTTAAGCTCCAAAATCAGCATTCTTACATTATGAGAGTTTTCTGACTGCAGTCGCTGCACTCTTCTGGCAGATGTGTGCTGTAGCAAATCTATCTGAGTTGGGGGCTACTGGCTGAAAGCTTATTGTGTATTTTCCTAATTGATCTGAAGGCCTTGCTGTTGTTTTCTGATTCTATATAAGCCCAGTGTATGTGTTGGGCTGCTCCCCATGCAGCAGCAGTTAGCAGTGCCCTGTACAGATGCAAACACTATCAGGTTAAACTTTCCCTTAGAGGAAATATCTGTGCAACCTTTCCCAGTCCCCCTGCTGCTCTAGGAGCAACTGAGCTGTGCATAGAGCAACAGCGCCTAGTTGGACAGCTGCAGTTCACACTGAGTAGAGCACCCATTCTTCGTCTGTGTGCTATCATCCCAGTCCACTTAAATCTCCCCTCCCTTCTCCCTGGTTAAACCCATAGTAAAAAAACTGAAACCATGGATGGGCACTTTTCTGATATCTCTGTAGCCAGCCTGGTGAACATGGGTATCTTGAGGCAATGTAGCAACTGTCTCATGTATACTGACAGTGAGAGATGTAGGCACACTATGAAAATTAAGACAACTCTCACCAACCCTCACTGACCCTCTTCAAAAGAAATCTTGACAAGTGGATGAGAGATCGTAAGTTTACCCCTGGGATCTCTTCTGTGTCCCTGCTTGACAGAGGTACAGTAAACTAACCTTAAAAGAACTACCTTCTGTGACCTACTATACAGAGGCATAGTCAACTAATCTAAAATGGTGGCGAAAGCTAAACACACTCTGGCTAGGCTTATAAATGCCCTAGGCCAGATAGCCTAGTATCAACCTATGAACCTGTGAACCTATGAACTGACAAATCAAATGACAGTTTGTCAGCACACACACATTTCCCTCAATAATAAGGTCTTGACACACAAATCCACATACGAGGAGGTACTCAGAAGTACCTTACCAAAACCTTAGAGGCCTCCTGTACGCTACCCTTAGAAACCACATACAAACAAAACCAAGTGAACACCAACCACTACACTTTAATACACATCATAGTGTCTCCACAAGCAAGCCCCTAAGTTGAAACACCAGACATCAAACATCTTGGTCAAAGAAGACTCCATCGGGAGACACAAGGACACCCCCCCACTAGGTTGGATAAAGAGAGGTTTATAGTCAGTTGCCTACCAGAGGCCAGAATTCACCAGATCACACAGGCACTCAGGTCACTCAAACACAAGTAGCAGTAAGACTCAGTCATAGTCCATGAGGGAGTGAATGACCTGAGACTTGCATCCCTGAACTATATGAAGACAGAGATAATGGATCTCTCTGAATATGTGCTGCAAATGGATCCGACAAGGAGAGGCAGGCTAACAAGTACGGTAGGTGCACAGGCCAGACAAACTTCAGTATACATGAACAAAAAAGCCAGCACCTTGGAAGCATGAAGATTTATTAGAACCAGACCAGTTTCAGCATAAAGCTTTCATCATACCACTGATGAAAGCTTTATGCTGAAACCGGTCTGGTTCTAATAAACCTTCATGCTTCATGCTTCCAAGGTGCTGGCTTTTTTTTTCATATATACCGCAAGCGGATGTGAGCCTCGCACCAAGCAGCATACTACCCTCACTGAGAATGATACCACAATACAAACAGAAAATGATTGACTTCAGTAATTGGCTTAGCTACTGGTGTCATTCCAAGGTGATCCAGTATTTGTCAGCCCAGGATGACATGATTTACAGACCCTACTGCTTTGCCAGAGATGGTCTAAATCTGTTGCCACTAGACTATCGAATATTGGCCAAGGCATTAGTCATCCCCATAGTGTCTGTTTTAGGCAGTGCCAACCCAACAGACCTACCAGTATGACAGATTCTTATAATGCCAAGCTGAAGGTACTGCTGCTTAATGCTAAGAGTCATAACAAGAAACTGCACTCCATGGAAGCTCTCATCACCCAGGAGAATGCTCACATATGTGGCATTAGAGACATGGTCTAAGGCTGCAAAAAGCACCCCAGCAGTGCAAGGCTACAATGCCTATATCACCCTCAAATCACCCTCTGAAAAGGAAAAAAAAAGAGAAGACGTTTCCATTTACATAACAAATCATACCTCTAGACTGTTTACGCAGGATGGCTCACTTGAGCTAGTCTATGTCCAGCTGACCATAAGCAGACTCCCCCACCATATCATCCCTAGCTACAGGTCTCCAGCCATGAGCCAGGAAACTACTCTGCATACTTGAAATGACTAGAATCAATTACCATTCAGCCCAACACACTACTCAGGGGTGATTTTAACTATATCTCCATAAACTGGGAAACATACACGATGATTAACATGCTGGCTGTGAGATTCCGGACTTTTTCAAAACAAATGCTCTGCAACAGCTGGTCTGCACTCCCATTAAGGGCTGAAATATCCTTAACAGAGTACTCACAATCATGGAGGAGCATTGCACCCCCTCCCTCCCAACCATAATGTCCTCATTGGTAAGATCAGATCATAAATTGGTCTCCTTTGAAATAAATGTAATGGGAGAACCCCCATCAAACCCTAAAACCCTAAAAAATTTTGCCAAGACAAATTATCTTCTTATAAGGGATGGTATATGTAATTTTAAAGCTTCCCCAACCCTGAAAACATGGAAGCCTATGCAGAAGTATACACAAATGTCCTGTACAACCACTTAAACAACTGCATAGAAATGGCAATACCTGGCCAAACTAAACCCAGGTCTAGCCAGAAAACAAGCCACTTGGTGGACCCCAGTATAAATAGGCTATACAACAGAAGGAAGAAATTCCTGTCTAGAAGTAAGTGGGAGGGTGCACAACAGAGGAAAAAATCCCTCATTAGTCTCAACAGGCAAATCAGGGTTCTGAGCTAAAATAGCCTCCCAAGTAAAGGATAAGTATTTTTTAGTTATGTCCGAAATCTTAAGGGAAACACTCAACAGTGTGCTGAGTAGGCTGTAGATGGCACTACCTATACTCAGCCAGAAGAAACAGCAAACCTGTTGGCCAATAAATTTCACCCCTCATCATTCCACATGAAATATCCCCTACCATTTCTTTGTCTGTTATCACAAAAGAACAGGTAATCACTGCACTCTCTAAAGCTAGAAACATGGCATCAATGAAACTGATGGAATGCTATGGTGTCTATTAAATATCTTCAAACATGACCTGACAGGCCCACTCATATCTTTATTTAACCACAGTCTCCAGACAGGATTTGTCCCAGTAGAGTGGAGGACAGCAACAGTCATCCCTCTGAATAAGGGGGGACCATCAAAGGACCGAGGAAACTACGGACCCATAAGTTTGACTAGCCTCATATGCAAAGGATAATCACGGACCTGATTAACAATGACATAGGAAATCTCTAGATTCTAGAACCAACCAAGTTCAGCTTCATCAATGGCAGGTCCTGCCTGCTTTGAGAAGATCACCAAGACCACGGATGATAGTAAGACAGTGCATACTGCCTACCTTGACCTGCCCAAGGCATCTGACACAATAGCCTATTTGGGTATTACAGATAAACTCACACAATTGAGCATAAACCTCTATGTCACCAGATGGATAGCCAATGGCTCACAGGTAGGAAACATGTTGTCAGAGTGGGGGACTCCAGATCCAGCAAGAGGCCAGTCACCAGTGGAGTACCACATGGCTCAGGGCTGGGCCCTCTGGGATATACTTCTCAGATGCCAAGGCAAATATAGATGGCCTTTGGCTGACCAAGTTTTCTGATGACTGCAAGTTGGGGGCAACCATTGACTACCCAAATGATGTTGACATCCTACAGAAGGGTCTGCCACAGACTAATGATTGGTGTCAGAGCCACGGCCTCAAACGAAATGTGAAGAAATGCATAATAATACCCTTTGGGAAATCAAATACGCCTGCAAATTACAACACTGATGTCACCCCCTAAGAGTGGACCCAGTGGTGAAAGATCTGGGTGCTCAGATACACAGTAATCTGAACTTTGACCACCATGTGCCCACGGTGAGGAGGAAATCCTTCTATGAGGTTCAGCTTATAAGTAAGGGCATGGCATCCAGATCTAAGGATATCATGGTACCATTGTACTCAGCCCACATCAGACCAATAATCTAATACAGTGCACTCTTTCGCTTGCACCTCACCAGGCTCCTGCAACATTTGGAGCATCCTCATAAGTTTCTCATCAAAACAATGCGGGGTATAACCAACATGTGGACTGATTACAAGCCCTATCACTGTCCTACCAATTACTGAGGTGTGATCTGTGCCTGACCTACAAGGCAATCTCTGACCCAGCCATGATGGAAATGTTGCATATTCACAAAACTAACTGCACAAGAGTTACCCGCTCCAACGAGCTAAACCTGATCTCTGATATGAATAGATCATGCTGGAGAGACAGATATGTGTCCCCGAGATCACTTCTTCTCTGGAACAGGCTTCCAATTCACATGAAGTAGAGCCTTTGCCTGACCATTTTCAAATGCAATTTGAACCAATGGATGGGAAATTGCAAATTCACTCCTGGGGTGGCATGTATGTCCATTATGGACAGAGGCAGTCTGTAAAACTAGTCAAAACCCCACTTGCTGAACGTGTTATCTTTCCCCTAGGGATAGAAAATTTGTAAAATCTGGGTAAAACGTGCTGGGCTTGTAAGGGCTCTTAAGCCATTAGCCTAATAATTTCCTATGAACCTAAACTGCTTACAGGCTAAATCTTCCTAGAGATAGGCAATCCAGTCTAGCAAGGCATAGAGGCATTCACTGCTCCTTCTTCTAAGAGTGAGAATTTTTGTAAATTGCTATGGGACTTTTGGTCACTTTTTACTAAGAGCATTACTTTTTACTTTTGAGGAACAAAAGTTGTAAAACTAAGTTTTAACTTTTTTTTCAGTCTAAAAGTTGCGTTAAATCACTTTTAGGGGCTGAGGTAAGTATTTAAACTGTTTTTTACTGTGCATTTTAGCAGATGACAACTTTTTTAATGCTTACCCGTTTCACTGACAACAGGAAATTTATCCCTGGGTTGGCACTTGTGTCTCTAATGGACAATGGGAGCCTGTAAATGGTTCATCTCCCAGGCCGCTGCTTGCAAATGTTTAATCTCCAAAGCCCCTGCTTACACTTAGCAAGGGTACCAGAACTTCAGAGATTCGGGATGCATGGCTAGGCTTAAAAAGACCCCAGTGGACATTAAGCCTAGTACACACCTATGAACCTATAACAGTGGGTCTCCTTTGCCTGCCAAGGGCACTCCAACAGCCAGAGGGGATGTATCTAATTCCTGGTCCATGGTGGCTACAGGGACTACATACCACAGGAAGCAAAGGAAAAAGATGGCTGGTCTGAGGATCCAAAAATGGCCATGTTAGTGTCACCATCTGTGTCTAAAGCAATTTAGGAGCCCACTGAAGAGGCAAATATTGCTTGATTTTTTTTTTCATTTTTATGGTGGAAGGAGGAAGAACTGAGGAACCAGAAGGTTGTTCCATGGTTGAATCCTGAAAAGGAAGAACTGAGGAACCAGAAGGTTGTTCCATGGTTGAATCCTGGAAAGGAAGAACTGAGGAACCAGAAGGTTGTTCCATGGTTGAATCCTGGAAAGGAAGAACTGCGGAACCAGAAGGTTGTTCCATGGTTGAATCCTGGAAAGGAAGAACTGAGGAACCAGAAGGTTGTTCCATGGTTGAATCCTGAAAAGGAAGAACTGAGGAACCAGAAGGTTGTTCCATGGTTGAATCCTGAAAAGGAAGAACTGAGGAACCAGAAGGTTGTTCCATGGCTGAATCCTGGAAAGGAAGAACTGAGGAACCAGAAGGTTGTTCTGTGGTCGAGTCCTGGAGATGCCTTACATCAGTAGAGAGTGAAACACGTAAGTATGAAAAAAAGTTAATTCTTCCAGCACAAAACACAATGAAAATCACTTGAAATATTTACCTCAGCCCCTAAATGTAATGTAAGACAAGTTTTAAACATGAAAATCTAATTTAACTTAGTTTTAACAACTTTTTCTCTCAAAAGTAAAAAGTAGCACTCCTAGTAAAAAGTGACCCAAAGTCCCACAGCAGTCTATAAAAACTTTTTTCTAGCTTAAAAGTAATAATTTTACAGAAAAAAAGTTACATTGCTGTCATAAAATAAAATGTGAAAGTTTTTTTCTCTCAAAGAGAACTAATTGCCCAAATCGCTTTTTCTTCAACTCAGCTCTAACAGTTTGGGTATGTGGAAGGTGCTCTGAAGCTTTGGAAGCTAGATGGTTGTTATATCCTTAGCAGAATATAACCCGTGTAGCTAAGGGCATTGCAGCAGTAATCAAATTATGAATTTGATAATGTTTAGTTTCTGGAGAAGTAACCTCGGGTTTTCGTATTCAAGGGGTGGTACTCATAGTCCTTGCACTTATAGCAGAACTTTGAGGTGGCTGTACCTAAGACAGATCAGGTGCAATTCAGGGACATTAGCTGTTTTTAGGCACAGCTGTTTGAACCAGTTTGAGAAAGCAGTAGGTGAATGAAGTGATAATGAAATGTACACAAGGAATATTGAAAATATGCGAGTATCTCATAAAAATTATTAGACCTTTCTGCCTTTGTGCAATTCAGTCACTTTCGATGCACATCTGAGGTGTACATAAGGCTTATAAAAAGTGAAATCACACCTTTTTCATTTACTTTGCAATCTACAAAGATGCTTGTATTCACTGCTAGCTTAGATGTCTCCTGTTCTGATGTGCTGATCTCTGTCATGCCAAAACCAGGTGTGTTACCATGTTCATCAACCCCTTTACTCAGGCCTTATTATTCCGGTCATTGCCCTTTGGCATGTATCTGGCCATACACAGGCAGCAACTAGAACACCGACAGAAGTACCATACTAAAAGGATACAGGGCCTAAACAAGGTCCTACATGAACTGACTCAAAACCCTGTCACTATACTCGGTATCCTACAGACTGCTAAGAGGTGACCTGTGTCTGGCATACAAGGCATCCTCTGGCCCATTACTGATGGATTTACTGCATGTCAGCAAGTCAAATGTCATCAGAAATACTCAGTCTAGGGATCTAAACCTCTTCTGCAACATTAACAGAATGGTTTAGAGGGGTAGGTATGTTATGCAGAGGATACCGCTGCTCTGGAACAGACTCCCCATCCACATAAAATAAAGCTCATCCCTGTCCATATTCAGGTACAAGTTAGATCTACAGATGGGGAAACAGACATTTTACACTAGGACTGCTCCCTGTACGACTAATGGACAGAGGTAGTGCCCATGCATGGGTCTCCTCAAATTATCTATGGCATGATGCCAGTTATTCTCACTGGGGGCAATTGCTT